>NC_052333.1:21020272-21087772 GCF_016432855.1 Salvelinus namaycush | reverse complement strand
ACTCACTCACTCACTCACTCACTCACTCACTCACTCACTCACTCACTCACTCACTCACTCACTCACTCACTCACTCACTCACTCACTCACTCACTCACTCACTCACTCACTCACTCACTCACTCACTCACTCGGTCATTGGAGAGGTGGATGGGCAGTTGGGACCAGATGTCTTCACAGTGAGGACAAGGCCCAGTACAGGGACCTCAACACACCCCTCCGCCTCCCCCTCAGCCTCTACCCTCCCTTAACATCTGTCGCTGTGAGGCTACTTCAGCATCTGGGCCTTGTCTTCCTGGCCAAGGTCACCACCCCTCCGCAGCTGCAGGGTATGACTCACATATGCACGCACGCGCACACACACTTGGCCAATGTCATCACCCCTAACAGATGCAGACCACATGATTACCAAGAAATCCCAGAGAGAGTGCATATGACTCTCTGTGTGTGTGTGGCTGTATGTGTGTGCATGTGTGTGTGCATGCATGCCCGTGTGTGTGTATTTGCGTGGGTACAGGTCTATATTTGTGTCAGGATCTTACATCTCCAGTATACTCAGTGTATGTCCTACAAACTGCCCTACCACAGGGGTCTAGACCCTAGCTGTTCTCTCTCTGTGGGAATCTGAGGTTCCAATGGAGAATCAGCATGCTGATTCTCAGCAGGAGACCTTCAATAAGGTCCTACTGACTTTGGATAGCTTCCTTCCCTGTCTCCTCTCAACATCTCTTTGGAACACAGCTGATGTATATGAGAGAGAGAGAGAGAGAGAGAGAGAGAGAGAGAGAGAGAGAGAGAGAGAGAGAGAGAGAGAGAGAGAGAGAGAGAGAGAGAGAGAGAGAGAGAGAGAGAGAGAGAGAGAGGATATACTGTAATACTGAGGCTATGGACATCATTATCTGGCTGTGAGACATCATTATCAGGCTATGAGACATCATTATCAGGCTATGAGACATCATTATCAGGCTTTGAGACATCATTATCAGGCTATGAGCCATCATTATCAGGCTATGAGACATCATTATCAGGCTATGAGACATCGTTATGAGGCTATGATACATCATTGTCAGGCTATGTCACATCATTATAAGGCTATGAGACATCGTTATGAGGCTATGACACATCACTATCAGGCTATGAGACATTGTTATGAGGCTATGAGATATCATTATCAGGCTATGAGATATCATTATCAGGCTATGAGACATCGTTATGAGGCTACGAGACATCATTATCAGGCTATGAGACATCATTATAAGGCTATGAGACATCGTTATGAGGCTATGATACATCATTATCAGGCTGAGACATCGTTATTAGGCTATGACACATCATTATCAGGCTATGAGACATCGTTATGAGGCTATGAGACATCACTATCAGGCTATGAGACATCGTTATGAGGCTATGAGATATCATTATCAGGCTATGAGACATCATTATCAGGCTATGAGACATCGTTATGAGGCTATGAGACATCATTATCAGGCTATGAGACATCATTATAAGCCTATGAGACATCGTTATGAGGCTATGATACATCATTATCAGGCTATGTCACATCATTATAAGGCTGAGACATCGTTATTAGGCTATGACACATCATTATCAGGCTATGAGACATCGTTATGAGGCTATGAGACATCATTGTCAGGCTATGTCACATCATTATCAGGCTATGAGACATCGTTATGAGGCTATGACACATCACTATCAGGCTATGAGACATCGTTATGAGGCTATGAGATATCATTATCAGGCTATGAGACATCATTATGAGGCTATGAGACATCGTTATGAGGCTATGAGACATCATTATTAGGCTATGAGACATCATTATCAGGCTATGAGACATCGTTATGAGGCTATGACACATCATTATCAGGCTATGACACATCATTATCAGGCTATGTCACATCCGTATCAATCAATCAATGAAATTAATTTATGAAGCCCTTTTTACATCAGCCAATGTCACAACGTGCTATACAGAAACCCAGCCTAAAACCCCAAACAGCAAGCAATGCAGGTGTAGAAGCAGGGTGGCTAGGAACAACTCCCTAGAAAGGCAGGAACCTTGGAAGAAACCTAGAGAGGAACCACATCACTATCAGGCTGTGACACATCAGGCTGTGACACATCATTATCAGGCTGATTCACATCATTATCAGGCTGATTCACATCATTATCAGGCTATGTCATATTAGGGCAATGACTGCCCCCCTACTACCTCTGAGCGTTAGTTCTATAATGGTTTATAGCACATTATAGCTGGTCTACATTGTAACTGGTGTATGTAGTTTTATAACTAGTCTATGTACAAGGTTGGGGAGTAACGGAATACGTGTATTGAATTGAAGAAGTTAAAGCTGCCTAACAACCATTGTTTTTGCTCCCGAGTGGCACAGCGGTCTAAGGCACTGCATCTCAGTGCAAGAGGCGTCACTGCAGTCCCTGGTTCGAATCCAGGCAGCATTACATTGGTAGTCCCATAGGGTGGCGCACAATTGGCCCAGAGTCGTCCAGGTTTGGCCGGGGTAGGCTGTCATTATAAATAAGAATTTGTTCTTAACTGACTTGCCTAGTTAAATAAAGGTTACATTTGAAAAAAAAATGTGGACAGCCAGTGAAAAATGTGCTCCTGCAACAGTTGCATAGTGCAGATCCCAGCCTACGGAATACAAGTTTGAGGGAGTACCTCCGTTCTAAACTCCTCCGTGGTATTGTGCTCCATACTGTCAAAACCAAGTTTCATTTAAGAAGACCACGAGAGGGGATTTTATTGCTCAATCTACTTTGTTCTGATAAAACAAATATATATTCCAAAGGATTAATGGACACATGCTCAAACTCCCAAACCTTTGACAGACTTAAACAGCTTCGAGATATCAGTGTCACCAACAAAAACATAAACAACAGAGGCATATGGCAGACATTTTTCACATGCAAATAGCACTTTTCGGTAGTGCTCAAAGCATGCCATTCCATGAGAGCAGCATTTATTTTTCAACCTGAAGCAATGAGCCCAATCAGTCCTCCATGACAATAAAATCATAAACAACAGAGTAGGCTAATAAGTCCTTAGCTTTTGGGTTATGCTCAGGTAAAACAATTTAGCTAATCTATTTTTCCAAGACATGTTCTTGAAGATCACGGGATATTAAGGGATATCCCCTGCTCGCCTAGCGTAGTAGTGACTACCGAACAGCGCCCTGACTCACCTATTGCTGCTCTTTTGACCCTATGATCACTCAGCTACACAGCTGATGCCCCCTGGACTGTTTCAATAACACGGTACCTCATTTTGTTACCTGTCGGCCCCAGCTTTGAACTCAGGTCCTGTATGTATCTAACTGACCCGCTCTGCCCATTCATCGCCATTTACCCGTTGTTGTCTTAGCTCTCCTGACCAACGCATGTGATTGCTTTATGCCTCTCTCTAATGTCAATATGCCTTGTGTCACGGCCGTTAAAAGAAGAGGACCAAGGTGCAGTGTGGTGAGTGTACATTTTCTCTTTATTTGGGAAAAAAGACGCCGAACAAAACAACAAACACTACAAAAACAAACCGTGAAGCTAAAGGCTATGTGCCCTAAACAAAAGTCAACTTCCCACAAAGACAGGTGGAAAAAAGGGCTACCTAAGTATGGTTCTCAATCAGAGATAGACAGCTGCCTCTGATTGAGAACCACACCCGGCCAAACACAAAGAAATAGAAAACATAGAAATAAAGAAACTAGAATGCCCACCCTAGTCACACCCTGGCCTAACCAAAATAGAGAATAAAAACCTCTCTATGGCCAGGGCGTGACACCTTGTCTACTGCTGTCTTGGCTAGTTTTTACTGTTTTATTTCACTGTAGAGCCTTCAATCCCACTCAGAATGCCTGAGATAGCTCTTTTGTCCCACCCCACACACATGCGGAGACCTCACCTGGCTTAACATCAGAAGCCTTTCCATCCCCAACTACAACATTTCCCGCCAAGATAGAACTGCCAAAAGGGTGGAGTTGCAATCTACTGCAGAGAGTTCTGTCATACTATCCAGATCTGTGCCCAAACAGTTCGAGATTCTACTTTTAAAAATCCAACTTTCCAGAAATAAGCCTCTCACTGTTGTTGCTTGTTATAGACCCACCTCAGGCCCCAGCTGTGCCCTTGTCACCATATGTGAATTAATTGCCCCCCATTTGTCTTCAGAGATTGTACTGTTAGGTGACCTAAACTGGGATATGCTTAACACTCCGGCTGTCCTACAATCTAAGCTAGATGCCATCAATCTCACACAAATTATCATGGAACCAACCAGGTACAACCCTAAATCCGTAAACAGGGGCACCCTCATAGATATCATCCTGACACACCTGCCTTCTAAATACACCTCTGCTGTCTTCAACCAGGATCTCAGAAATCACTGCCTCATTGCCTGCGTCCGTAATGGGTCAGCGGTCAAATGACCACCCCTCAACACTGTCAAACGCTCCCTAAAACACTTCAGCGAGCAGGCCTTTCTAAACGACCTAGCCCAGGTATCCTGGAAGGATATTGACCTCATCCTGTCAGTAGAGAATGCCTGGTTATTCCTTAACTTCTTGAGGGCAGGGGGCAGCATTTTCACTTTCGGAAAAATAGCATGCCAATATTCAACTGCTTGCTACTCATCCCCAGAATATAAGATATGCATATTATTAGTAGATTTGGATAGAAAACACTCTGAAGTTTCTAAAACTGTTTGAATCATGTCTGTGAGAATAACAGAACTTATGTAGCAGGCAAAACCCTGAGGACAAACCATTCAGAATTTATATATTTTAGATGTCCTTGTCTTTTCAATGAACTTTCTTAGAGACACCAGATTTCTAATGGACTTGCTTGCAGTTCCTACCGCTTCCACTGGATGTCACCAGTCCTTGGAAATCGGTTGAGGTTATTCCTTTGTGTAGTGAAGAAGTAGGGCTATCGTAAATGAGGGTCACATGAAGTACATTTTTTGAGAGAGTCACATTACGAAAAAAGTTGCGTCAGTTTGTTTTCTTTTTGTATTGAACACAGATCATCCCGTCTTCAAATTGATCGATTATTAACGTTTAAAAATACCTAACGTTGTATTACAAAAGTAGTTTGAAATGTTTTGGTAAAGTTTACATGTAACTTTTGATATATTTTGTAGTGACTTGGCGAAAGTTGGAAGCTGTGTTTTTCTGGATGAAACGGTCCAAATAAATTGACATTTTGGATATATATCGACGGAATTAATCGAAGAAAAGGACCATTTGTGATGTTTATGGGACATGTTGGAGTGCCAACAAAAGAAATTCGTCAAAGGTAAGGCATGATTTATATTTTATTTCTGCGTTTTGTGTCGTGCTTGCAGTGTTGAATTATGCTACTCTCTTTGTTTACTGTTGTGCTATCATCAGATAATAGCATCTTATGCTTTCGCCGAAAAGCCTTTTTGAAAACTGACATGTTGCCTGGATTCACAACGAGTGTAGCTTTAATTTGGTGTCTTACAAGTGTAATTTAATGAAAGTTAGATTTTTATATCATGTTATTTGAATATGGCGCGCAGGTATTTTCCCTGGCTATTGGCCGGTGGGACGTTTGCGTCCCACCTGCCCCAGAGAAGTTAAAAGTGCTTTCCTCACCATCTTAAATAAGCATGCCCCATTCAAAAAAAATTGAACTAAGGACAGATATAGCCCTTGGTTCACTCCAGACCTGACTACCCTTGACCAGCACAAAAACATCCTGTGGCGTACTGCATTAGCATCGAATAGCCCCTGCGATATGCAACTTTACAGAGAAGTTAGGAACCAATATACACAGGCAGTTAGGAAAGCAAAGGCTAGCTTTTTCAAACAGAAATTTGCATCCTGTAGCACAAGCTCCAAAAAGTTCTGGGACACTGTAAAGTCCATGCAGAATAAGAGCACCTCCTCCCAGCTGCCCACTGCACTGAGACTAGGAAACACTATCACCACCGATAAATCTACGATAATCGAGAATTCAATAAACATTTTTCTATGGCTGGCCATGCTTTCAACCTGGCTACCCCTACCCCGGTCAACAGCTCTGCACCCCCCACAGCAACTTGCCCAAGCCTCCCCCATTTCTCCTTCACCCAAATCCAGATAGCTTATGTTCTGAAAGAGCTGCAAAATCTGGATCCCTACAAATCAGCTGGGCTAGACAATCTGGACCCTCTCTATTTAAAATTACCCGCCACAATTGTTGCAACCTCTATTACTAGCCTGTTCAACCTCTCTTTCGTATCATCTGAGATCCCTAAAGATTGGAAAGCTGCCGCGGTCATCCAGTTGAGAACAAGTTCTCATTTACAACTGTGACCTGGCCAATATAGACCAAAGCAGTGCAACACAAACAACACAGAGTTACACATGGGACGTTGGCTGGTCCTCGCGACATATTCGTCGCCAGACCCACTGGCTCCAGGTCATCTATAAGTCTTTGCTAGGTAAAGCTCCGCCTTATCTCGGCTCACTGGTCACCATAGCAACACCCACGCGCTCCAGCAGGGGTATTTCACTGGTCATCCCCAAAGTCAACACCTGCTTTGGCCACCTTTCCTTCCAGTTCTCTGCTGCCAATGACTGGAACGAATTGCAAAAATCACTGAAGTTGGAGACTTATATCTCCCTCATTAACTTTAAGCGTTAGCTGTCAGAGCAGCTAACCGATCGCTGCAGCTGTACACAGCCCATCTGTAAATAGCCCATCCAACCAACTACGTACCTCATCCCCATATTTGTTTTTGTTTTTCTGCTCTTTTGCACGTCAGTATTTCTCATTGCACATCCTCATCGGCACATATATAACTCCAGTGTAAAATTCTAAAATGTAATGACTTTGCAACTATTGGCCTATTTATTGTCTTACCTCCTTACTTCATTGGCACACACCATGTACAGAGTTGTTCTATTGTGTTATTGACTGTATGTTTGTTTATCCCATGTGTAACTCTGTGTTGTTGTTTGTGTCACACTGCTTTGCTCTATCTTGGCCAGGTCGCAGTTGTAATTGAGAACTTGTTCTCAACTGGCCTACCTGGTTAAATATAGGTGAAAAAAAATGAAGTGAACTGGAATGACTGAAAATCTGAAAGACTTTGGTTTTTAAATGTAAAGATATAGCCTAATCATATCATTATCTGTAAATGAAAGCAATTGGTTAGAAGAAGCCTACATAACCAACCCATAAAATAAAAATGCAACATCCATTTATGACCAGCTATGTAAACTCTTACATTGATTAATCTTGCAATAGATCTTGTTTAACAGGTAATATTCATGTTTGTCTTCTTCTAATGCCTCTTGAGGGGAAAGTCATCTAAAAATAACAGAAAATAATCAGATTACGCTCTTGAGTTTTGGTAATCCAAAAGTTACGTTATTGAATGGCGCCGGAGGGGATGGCTGCCGTTTTACGGGCTCCTAACCAATTGTGCTAGTTTGTTCGCATTGTTTGTAACTTATTTTGTACATAATGTTGATGCTACTGTCTCTTATGACCAAAAAGAGCTTCTGGATATCAGAACAGCGATTTCTAGAGACTGGAGAATAAACTGGATGAGCTCCGTTCGAGACTATCCTACCAACGGGACATTAAAAACTTTAATATCTTATGTTTCACCGAGTCGTGGCTGAACAACAACACTAGCTAGCACAGACTGGAATATGTTCTGGGATTCATTCAATGGCATTGAGGAGTATACCATCTCAGTCACCGGCATCATCAATAAGTGCATTGACAACGTCGTCCCCACAGTGACCATACCTACATATCCCAACCAGAAGCCATGGATTACAGGCAACATCCACACCGAGCTAAAGGCTAGAGCTGCTGCTTTCAAGGAGCGGGACTGTGACCCGGAAAATGTATAAGAAATCCCGTAATGCCCTCAGCCAAACCACCAAACAGTCAAAAATTCAATACAGGACTAAGATTGAATCCTACTACACTGGCTTTGACACTCTGACAACAAAGTGAAACCCAGACGTGAGCTGCCCAGTGACGTACGCTTACCAGAGGCTTAGTCCCCTCCTATACTCCCTGTTCACCCACGACTGTGTGGCCAAGCACGACTCCAACACCATCATTAAGTTTGCTGATGACACAACAGTGGTAGGCCTGATCACCGACAATGATGAGACAGCCTATAGGGAGGAGGTCCGAGACCTGGCAGTGTGGTGCCAGGACAACAACCTATCCATGAACATGAGCAAGACAAAGGAGATGATCGTGGACTACAGGAAAAGGAGGGCCAAACACGCCCCCATTCACATCGACGGGGCTGTAGTTGAGCGGTTCGAAGTTCCTTGTTGTCCACATCACCAACAAACTATCATGGTCCAAACACACCAAGACAGTCATGAAGAGGGCACGACAACACCTTTTCCCCCTCAGGAGACTGGAGATTTGGGATGGGTCCCCAGCTCCTCAAAAAGTTATACAGGTGCACCATCGAGAGCATCCTGTCCAGTTGCATCACCACCTGGTATGGCAACTGCTCGGCATCCGACAGTAACACGGAACCCAAACCGTCTGAGCGCGTGCGCCATCGTGCATAAATGTATTTTGTCCCCCCACACCAAACGCAATCACGACACACAGGTTAATATATCAAAACAAACTCAACCAATTACATTAATTTGGGGACAGGTCGAAAAGCATTAAACATGTATGGCAATTTAGCTAGCTAGCTTGCACAAGCTAGCTAATTTGTCCTATTTAGCTAGCTTGCTGTTGCTAGATAATTTGTCCTGGGATATAAACATTGAGTTGTTATTTTACCTGAAATGCACAAGGTCCTCTACTCCGACAATTAATCCACACATAAAATGGTCAACCAAATCATTTCTAGTCATCTCTCCTCCTTCCAGGCTTTTTCATCTTTGAACTTATATAGTGATTGGCATCTAAACTTTCATAGTATTACCACGACGACCGGCAAAACAGTTTGTCTTTCAATCACCCACGTGGGTATAACCAATGAGGAGATGGCACGTGGGTACCTGCTTCTATAAACCAATGAGGAGATGGGAGAGGCAGGACTTGCAGCGCGATCTGCGTCAGAAATAGGAATGACTTCTATTTTAGCCCTTGGCAACGCAGACGCTCGTTGGCGCACGTGAGCAGTGTGGGTGCAATAATTGAATAACATGGATTTGTAAATGTATTTTGTAACACTCGCACACGCGACGTGTCCGGTCTGGTCAGCATGTAAGGCTCTACAGAGGGTAGTGCGTACAGCCCAGTACATTACTGGGACCATGCTTCCTGCCATCCAGGACCTACAGTATATACCCAGCGGTGTCAGAGGAAGGCCCTAAAAATTGTCAGACTCCAGTCACCCAAGTCATAGATAGTTCTCTCTGCTACCGCACGGCAAGCAGTACCGGAGCCAAAAGGCCCTTGACAGCTTCTACACCAAAGTCATAAGATTGCTGAAAAATGTATCAAATGGCCACCCAGACTATTTGCATTTGTTTGTACACTGCTGCTACCCACTGTTTATTATCTATGCATAGTCACTTTACCCCTACCTGCATGTACAAATTACTTTGACTAACCTGTACCCCCACACATTGACTCGGTACCGGTACCCCCTGTATATAGCCTCATTATTGTTATTCTATTGTGTCACTTTTACTTTAGTTTATTTATTAACTCTATTTTCTTAAAACTGCATTGTTGGTTAAGGGCTTGTAAGTAAGCATTTCACTGTAAGGTTGTATTGAACACCTGTTGTATTCTGCATTTCACTGTAAGGTTGTATTGAACACCTGTTGTATTCTGCATTTCACTGTAAGGTTGTATTGAACACCTGTTGTATTCTGCATTTCACTGTAAGGTTGTATTGAACACCTGTTGTATTCTGCATTTCACTGTAAGGTTGTATTGAACACCTGTTGTATTCTGCATTTCACTGTAAGGTTGTATTGAACACCTGTTGTATTCAGCATTTCACTGTAAGGTTGTATTGAACACCTGTTGTATTCTGCATTTCACTGTAAGGTTGTATTGAACACCTGTTGTATTCTGCATTTCACTGTAAGGTTGTATTGAACACCTGTTGTATTCTGCATTTCACTGTAAGGTTGTATTGAACACCTGTTGTATTCTGCATTTCACTGTAAGGTTGTATTGAACACCTGTTGTATTCTGCATTTCACTGTAAGGTTGTATTGAACACCTGTTGTATTCTGCATTTCACTGTAAGGTTGTATTGAACACCTGTTGTATTCTGCATTTCACTGTAAGGTTGTATTGAACACCTGTTGTATTCTGCATTTCACTGTAAGGTTGTATTGAACACCTGTTGTATTCTGCATTTCACTGTAAGGTTGTATTGAACACCTGTTGTATTCTGCATTTCACTGTAAGGTTGTATTGAACACCTGTTGTATTCTGCATTTCACTGTAAGGTTGTATTGAACACCTGTTGTATTCTGCATTTCACTGTAAGGTTGTATTGAACACCTGTTGTATTCTGCATTTCACTGTAAGGTTGTATTGAACACCTGTTGTATTCTGCATTTCACTGTAAGGTTGTATTCTGCATTTCACTGTAAGGTTGTATTGAACACCTGTTGTATTCTGCATTTCACTGTAAGGTTGTATTGAACACCTGTTGTATTCTGCATTTCACTGTAAGGTTGTATTGAACACCTGTTGTATTCTGCATTTCACTGTAAGGTTGTATTGAACACCTGTTGTATTCTGCATTTCACTGTAAGGTTGTATTGAACACCTGTTGTATTCTGCATTTCACTGTAAGGTTGTATTGAACACCTGTTGTATTCTGCATTTCACTGTAAGGTTGTATTGAACACCTGTTGTATTCTGCATTTCACTGTAAGGTTGTATTGAACACCTGTTGTATTCTGCATTTCACTGTAAGGTTGTATTGAACACCTGTTGTATTCTGCATTTCACTGTAAGGTTGTATTGAACACCTGTTGTATTCAGCATTTCACTGTAAGGTTGTATTGAACACCTGTTGTATTCTGCATTTCACTGTAAGGTTGTATTGAACACCTGTTGTATTCTGCATTTCACTGTAAGGTTGTATTGAACACCTGTTGTATTCTGCATTTCACTGTAAGGTTGTATTGAACACCTGTTGTATTCTGCATTTCACTGTAAGGTTGTATTGAACACCTGTTGTATTCTGCATTTCACTGTAAGGTTGTATTGAACACCTGTTGTATTCTGCATTTCACTGTAAGGTTGTATTGAACACCTGTTGTATTCTGCATTTCACTGTAAGGTTGTATTGAACACCTGTTGTATTCAGCATTTCACTGTAAGGTTGTATTGAACACCTGTTGTATTCTGCATTTCACTGTAAGGTTGTATTGAACACCTGTTGTATTCAGCATTTCACTGTAAGGTTGTATTGAACACATGTTGTATTCAGCATTTCACTGTAAGGTTGTATTGAACACCTGTTGTATTCTGCATTTCACTGTAAGGTTGTATTGAACACCTGTTGTATTCTGCATTTCACTGTAAGGTTGTATTGAACACCTGTTGTATTCTGCATTTCACTGTAAGGTTGTATTGAACACCTGTTGTATTCTGCATTTCACTGTAAGGTTGTATTGAACACCTGTTGTATTCTGCATTTCACTGTAAGGTTGTATTGAACACCTGTTGTATTCAGCATTTCATTGTAAGGTTGTATTGAACACCTGTTGTATTCTGCGCATGTGACAAATAACATTTTATTTTATTTCATTGACTACAATTATGGACAGGTAATTACTAACGGATTACATTTAGAAAGTAACGTACCCAACCCTGTCAATGTAGGATTATAACAGGCTATGTCATGTTATACTTACATTGAGCAGCGGGGACAGCTCCACCACTACCATTGGTTCACTGGGTTTGGGTTCTGGTCGGACCGTCACCGTCAGAATCTTCGAGTTGATCACAGCAGGGGCACTGAAAAAAAGAGAGAGAGAAAGAATGGAATGAGTCTGGTTAAAAATCACAAAAGAGCAAGTTTTCAGGGTTGAGTGGGGTGGAAAGGGTAAGGGGGATGTTGTGTGTGTGTGCATGTGTGTGTACGCGTGTCATCAAGCCTCAATAGTAGGAACATGGTACCCGCCTGACCCCCATGGCGCATTTGGGAGGCTTCTGTGGGCGCTCTCTTAAAGCTAATGAGTAACAGAGCCCTAAATAAACCCACAGTCCTTAACATATTAGCATTCAACAGACGACAGCCCCACAGCTAGTTCCACTACACTACCATAGGCCTCTACACAGGACCTAGCTTGCATCCCAAATCGGACCCTATAGGGCCCTGGTCAAAAGTAGCGCTCTACATAGGGAAAAGGGTGCCATTTGGGATGTAGACCCTAGTCAGCCACACATCGACAAGAGCCCTGACCTGGATAATAGCACCAGGACCCTGGAGAAACAACATATGGAGAAAGAGTGAGAGACCAATAACCAATAGAGAGGGAAGGTAGAAATAAAAGGGAGATGGTTCTCTTGTCATTGTTAATGGATATCATTCCAGCTCTTTTGGACTGAAAGTGTATCATTCGGTAACTAATTTAGCACTAAAGTGCTAAATGAAACGATGAAACGCAGTAGGATGGTCAAAAGTAGTGCCCTATAAAGGGAAAAGGGTGCCATTTGTGATGCAGACCTGATGATGGAATTGAAAGAGGAAGAACACTCACTTGGGGGCAGGTAGGATGACTCCTAAGGTCCGATACAGGATGGCTCCGATGACAAAATATGAAGTCTCTGTTTCTGTTTCTGAAAAACACAAACACAATACACATGTAACACTATACACAGCAGAGAACCTGTTGAGGTCGAAGGTTAAAAGAGCTGAGATCCAATAGATAATGACATTTAGAGGTGCACAGAAGTGATATGATAAAAAACTCTCTTGTACTGAACTCAAAACTCCATCCAGACTTCCTCCTATCTCCTTATCCCCCCATCTCTTCCCCTTTTCAACTCTCTCTTTGCTTCCTCTTTTCAGAACTTTTCTATCCATTTTTGTTTGTTCCCTCCCTCCCTCCATACCCTTTTCACCTCTTCGTCGCTTTCAATAGGCCAAAGAGTCTCTTGCTCCTCTGTGCTTCCTCTGATTTCCCCCTCTCTTTCTCTCCCTTAATCCCTCTCTCCCCAGAGCAGTGTCTCTGAGAGAACAGCTGGCTCCCATAGAGAGGCAGTGTCCCTCTGTAAATGTCACCCTGTCTGGAGGGAGGGATAGAGGGAGGAAGAGGGGAGGGATGAAGGAGGAAGGGAAGGAAGGGAGGAGGGAGGGATGGAGGAGGGAGGGAAGGAGAGAGGGAGATAGCTCAGTCTGAGAGATGAGTGTCTCCACCTCTTTCTCCCTCCCTGGCCCCTTCAGCTGAGAAGAAGAGCAGAGAGATGGAGGAAGTAGAAAGGAGGATAAAGGAGGGAATATGCTCTCATCAAGCACATGGGGTGAGTCATCCAAAATCTAACAGAGAGAGAGAGAGAGAGAGAGAGAGAGAGAGAGAGAGAGAGAGAGAGAGAGAGAGAGAGAGAGAGAGAGAGAGAGAGAGAGAGAGAGAGAGAGAGAGAGAGAGAGAGAGAGAGAGAGAGAGAGAGAATCAAAGTTGACGATGGAGAGCTGTCACTGTGATGGATCCTAATTGAAGGTTGTGTGCATGAACATGTAGATGAGACTGCATTGTGGGTAAAAGCATCTGGGTGGGAGCGAGGGTTGACAGTCCTACTACACTTGATCAGACCACAAACTCATTACCAGAGACGGGTATACATTGCAAATTCTAATTACAAAATACAACTAAAAATACCTTAAAAAACGAATATATCAAAATAAAATGTAAGATACTTTTGCTAAGTATTGTATTTAAAATACAAAAATACATTTGCAAGTTGCCAGCCGAACAGCAAAAACATTCTCAGTAATGGTTACAGAAACGTCTTACTTGCTATAACTGTGAAATGTTGCTGTTTATCTACCTTAGTTGTTTGTACTGTATTTTATTAGGATCCCCATTAGCTGTTGCAAAAGCAGCAGCTACTCATCCTGGGGTCCACACAAAACATAAAACAGAATTACATAACATAGAACATCAATAGACAAGAACAGCTCAAAGACAGAACTACATACATTTTTTAAAAGGGCACACATAGTCTACATATCAATGCATACACACAAACTCTCTAGGTCAAATAGGGGAGAGGCGTTATTTGTTTTTTGAAACCAGGTTTGCTGTTTATTTGAGAAATATGAGATGGAAGAAAGTTCCATGCAATTGGGCTCAATATAATACTGTACGCTTTCTTGAATTTGTTCTGGATTTGGGGACTGTGAAAAGACCCCCGGTGGCATGTCTGGTGGGATAAGTGTGTGTGTCAGAGCTGTGTGTAAGTTGACTATGCAAACAATTTGGGATTTTCAACACATTAATGTTTCTTATAAAAGAAGAAGTGATGCAGTACATCTCTCCTCAACTCTTAGCCAAGAGAGACTGGCATGCATAGTATTTATATCAGCCCTCTGATTACAATTAGAGCAAAACGTGCCACTCTGTTCTGGGCCAACTGCAGCTTAACTAGGTCTTTCCTTGCAGCACTGGACCACACGACTGGACAATAATCAAGATTAGACAAAACTAGAGCCTGCAGAACATGCTTTTTGGAGTGTGGTGTCAAAAAAGCAGAGCATCTCTTTATTACGGCTAGACATCTCCCCATCTTTACAACCATTGAATCTATATGTTTTGACCATGACAGTTTACAATCTAAAGTAACAGAAAGTAATTTAGTCTCCTCAACTTCAACAGCCACACCATTCATTACCAGATTCAGCTGAGTTGAACACACTGTCACGTTGGATAAGAGTGTCTGCTAAATGACAAAAATGTATGTATATATATATATATATATATATATATATATATATATATATATATATATATATATATATATATATATATATATGTGAAAATGAACAACTGCAAAGCACATTGGGTATTGTCATTGGCCTTGTTTCGGGGCGGAGCTCATTAGAGTAATACTTTTTACATCTACATTTAAGTTATTTAGCAGACACTTATCACACCATAGTGCCATCACACTTTTGATACCAATGTAGGGTGAAAGGGGGCTTCAAAGTTGTGAACCGCAGTAGCAATACAAGGATATAACATTCACAAAAGAGACCGGAATGCCAATGGGGGAAGTGTTGCTGTATACCAAGGTGTTTACAAACCCTACAGGAACTACAGTATATCATCCACATGTATTGATCACATTTTTACAATATCTGTAGAACGTTGTTCTAAGGCTGTATTCATAACCATTGGATGCAGTGGTCACACTATACTGTAATGGCTACAACCAGGAAAGCCAAGGTTCTAAAAGCTGGGCCTAAAATAGTGTATAAGAGATCATACAAAAGATTTTGCTGTGACTCTTACGTGGATGATGTTAAACATATTTGTTGGTCTGATGTGATTAATAAGGAGCATCCAGACACTGCACTTGCTTTTTTTCCCAATTATTTCTAAACATGTACCTGTTAAGAAACGGATTGTTAGAACTGTTAAGTATCCATGGATTGATGAAAAAAACTGTACGGTTGAAAGAGATGGGCAAAAGGAGTGGCTAATAAGTCTGGCTGCACATCTGACTGGCTGAATTACTGCAAATTGAGAAATGATGTGACTAAATTCAACAAAAAGAAGAAGAAAATGTACCAGGAAGCCAAGATCAATGGGAAAAACTACTTTGGAGTACTTTAAATGAAATTATGGGCAGAAAGACAAATTCTACTCCTTCTTTGAACGAAGCAGATGTATAATTCATCACAATACCATTTGATGATGCCAATTATTTTTATGATTATTTCCTTGGCAAAGTGGGCAAAGTTAGGCAGGAAATGCCAACAATGAACAGTGAACCATTGCATTCATGCAACAACCAAAAAAGCATTCTAAGTTAGAATTTTGTTATTATTGTTATCGATCAATAATGGCAAACCTCTTGGCATTGAGAATTTAGATTGGATAGCTACCGAGGATGGTAGCTGACTCTATAGCAACTCCTATCTGTCATATCTTTAATCTGAGCCTAGAGGAAAGTGTTTGTCCTCAAGCCAAAGTCATTCCGCTACCCAAGAATGGTAAAGAGGCCTTTACTGGTTCTAACAGCCAACCTATCAGCTGCTGCCAGCTCTTAGCAAACTGTTGTAAAAAATGGTGTTTGACCAAACAAATGAACAACAGAGTTTCAACATGCTTATAGAGAAGTGCATTCATCTCAACACTGACACAAAACTCCACAAAGCAAGTCCTGCAGGCTCTAGTTTTACCTTATCTTGATTATTGTCCAGTCACATGGTCAAGTGCTGCAAAGAAGGACCTAGTTAAGCTGCAGCTGGCCCAGAACACAGTGGCACATTTTGCTCTTCATTGTAACCAAAGGGTGAATATCAATACTATGTATGCTAGTCTCCCTTGGCTAAGAGTTGAGGCAAGACTGACTGCATCACTTCTTGTTTTTGTAAGAAACATTAATGTGCTGGAAATTCCAAATTGTTTGCATAGTCAACTCATACACAGCACTGACACACACACTTACCAGACCAGACATGCCACCAGGGGTCTTTTCACAGTCCCCAGGTATAGCAAAATTCAAGGAAACGTACAATATTATATAGAGCCATAATTGCACGGAACTCCCTTCCATCTCATATAACGCAAGTTAACTGCAAACCTGGTTTCAAAAAACAAATAAAGCAAAACCTCACGGCCCAACGTCTCTCCCCCTGTGACCTACTTGTTGTGTGTATGTACTGACAAGTATGTGTAACCAATAGATACACACACACACACACACACACACACACATACACAGAGCGAGAGAGAGGGGGAGATGAAAATATGTAAATAAAACACGTATTTAAAATACATGTAACAGAAATACTGCCCATCTATGCTCATTACAGACAACCTGATTGAGACCAGGAGACCATTTTGTCGCACAAACTTTAATAAATTCATTTTCCACAAACAGAATTTGGTCACCCCGTTCTTTTTAAAGCGTTTAAATCGGTGTCGGCTAACCGTGAGCCGCTAACTGAAATGGGAAATCTTGAGACGGGCATCTGTATTGAATGAGAGGATATCCAGATTGAGATGAAGCACCAAGCATCCATGAAAGCCAGTTAAATCTAAAGACATGGCCGACATGCTATTGAGATCCATTGCAGCTGTAAGTTAAGTGTAAGTCAAGGGTCAACTGTTGCATGGGTTGTGTTATAGTGCTGGGTAGAAATGAATAAACCATGTTGTGTATCCATTTCTTTATTACACCCTGAACTTCTGGCCTGTCATTGGATCATTATCTTTTATGAGGTTGAATGTGTGTGTGTGTGTACTGTATGTGTGAGTGTGAGCTAGTGCATGGCTCTATGTGGTTATCTGTGTGTGTATGTGTGTCTTCGCCTCTCTATATATCTGGGTCAGTGTCATCCTATGGATCAGTGAACAAGGCTGGTCTTGGGCTGTGGAGCAAGTCATGAGCCTATCATAGGCCATTGTGTGTGTGTGTGTGTGTGTGCATGTGTGCGTGTGCGTGAGTGTGCGTGTGTGTGTGCATGCGTGTGTGTGCATATGTGTGTGTGTGCATGTGTCCGCACTTGCACTCTGTCTGTGCTACAGCATGTCTTGAGCCTATTGAGCCTATCAGTGGGACTGTCTGTGGGAGAATGGCTTTGATAAGAGGTGTAATGACCAAACACGTTGATAAACATCCGAGCACTGGTCACAATGAGCTCTCTGCATGGCCACTCTGACCTCTCATCAGCAGCGTCATTCTCTTGCCATCACTCTGACTATACAGGATGAGACAGAGGGAGAGAAAGGCCCTGTCAGAGAGGGGGGAGGCAGAGAGAGCGATAGAGAAAGTGATAGAGATAGAGAAAGGGAAGGAGAGAGAGATATAGATGGTGAGAGGGGTAGACAAATAGAGAGAGATGGAGAGCGAGAGAGCGAGTGGTTGAGAGAGAGAGAGGAGCTGTGTCCTCAGAGCCAGACAGAGACCCCAGACACTGCTGACACCATTGCAACCTTTCATGGGGATGGCAAGAGGCACACATGAAGTCAGTGTGTGCATGTGTGTGTGTGCGTGTGTGTGTGTGTGTGCGTGTAATTTCCTGTGGGGCCTTTGTTATTCTGAGGGGGCAGAGGTCAGGATCAGAAACAGAGATATACTCATCTCTTTCTCTATGTCTGTCTCTGTCTCTATTTATCTATTTCTATCCACTTTTACCCCAAATCCTCCCCCAAATCTTTGCTTTCCAACCCGTGTCTACAGGGAATACAGGTTGATTGTGAGCTGTGCAGATCCATTTCCCATTCCTCTCAAAATGTTTTGAAAAAGCTGTTGCGCAGCAACTCACTGCCTTCCTGAAGATTAACAATGTATACGAAATGCTTCAGTCTGGTTTTAGACCCCATCCTAGCACTGAGACTGCACTCGTGAAGGTGGTAAATTACCTTTTAACTTATTATGGCTGAAGGGGCATTATTGAGTAGCTTGGATGAAAAGGTGCCCAGAGGTGCCCAGAGTAAACTGCCTGCTCCTCAGTCCCAGCTGCTAATATATGCATATTATTAGTCTATTTGGATAGACAACACTCTGAAGTTTCTAAAACTGTTTGAATGATGTCTGTGAGTATAACAGAACTCATATGGCAGGCAAAAACCTGAGAAAGAAATCCAACCAGGAAGTGGGAAATCTGAGGTTTGTAGGTTTTCAACTCATCGCCTATCGAATACACAGTGGAATATGGGTCATTTTGCACTTCCTACGGCTTCCAATAGATGTCAACAGTCTTTAGAACCTTGTCTGATGCTTCTACTGTGAGGTAGGGGCCGAAAGAGAGGGGATTGAGTAAGGTTTGTCATGAGCTGAACATGCGCTGACCATGTGCGTTCATGTGAGAGCGAGCTCTGTTCTATCGCATTTCTGAAGACAAAGGAATTCTCCGGTTGGAACATTATTGATTTATGTTAAAAACATCCTAAAGATTGATTCAATACATAATTTGACATGTTTCTACTGACTGTTACGGAACTTTTTGACATTTCGTCTGCTTTTAGTGAACGCGCTTCGTGACTTTGGATTTGTTTACCAAACGCGCTAACAAAAGTAACTATTTGGACATAAATGATGGACATTACCGAACAAATCAAACATTTATTGTGGAACTGGGATTCCTGGGAGTGCATTCTGATGAAGATCATCAAAGGTAAGTGAATATTTATAATGTTATTTCTGACTTCTGTTGACTGCACAATATGGCGGGTACCTGTATGGCTTGATTGGGCTCTGAGCGCCGACCTCAGATTATTGCATGGTTTTTGCTTTTTCCGAAAGCTTTTTTGAAATCTGACACAGCGGTTGCATTAAGAACAAGTTTATCTTTAATTCTATGTAAAACATGTATCTTTCATCAAAGTTTATGATGAGTATTTCTGTTATTTGATGTGGCTCTCTGCAATTTCTCAGGATATTTTGGAGGCATTTCTGAACATGGCGCCAATGTAAACTGAGATTTTTGGATATAAATATGAACTTTATCGAACAAAACATACATGTATTGTGTAACATGAAGTCCTATGAGTGTCATCTGATGAAGATCATCAAAGGTTAGTGATTCATTTTATCTCTATTTCTGCTTTTTGCGACTTCTGTCTTTGGCTGGAAAAATGTGTTTTTCTGTGATTTGGTGGTGACCTAGCATAATCGTTTGTGGTGCTTTCGCTGTAATGCCTTTTTGAAATTGGACACTGTGGTGGGAATAACAAGAAGTTTATTTTAAAAATGGTGTGAAATACTTGTATGCTTGAGGAATTTTAATTATGAGATTTCTGTTGTTTAAATTTGGCGCCCTGCACTTTCACTGGCTGTTGTCATATCGATCCCGTTAACGGGATTGCAGCCCTAAGAAGTTTTATTGGCGTCAGACCAAGGCTCTGCATCTGTCGTCTTGCTCCTAGACCTTAGTACTGCTTTTGATACCATCGATCACCACATTCTTTTGGAGAGATTGGAAACCCAAATTGGTCTACAATTTCTGGCCTGGTTTAGATCTTATCTGCCGGAAAGATATCAGTTTGTCTCTGTTGATGGTTTGTCTTCTGACAAATCAACTGTACATGTCAGTGTTCCTCAAGGTTCCGTTTTAGGACCTCTATTGTTTTCAATATATATTTTACCTCTTGGTGATGTCATTCGGAAACATAATGTTAACTGCTATGGGGACGATACACTGTTGTACATTTCGATGAAACATGGTGAAGCCCCAAAATTGCCCTCCATGGAAGCCTGTGTTTCAGACATAAGGAAGTGGATGGCGGTAAGGTTGGGCAGGCTCGGTGCTCAAGAGCGCGTGTCCTCCTTCACGGTCCGGTATACCCGGTGCCACCTCCACGTACCAGTCCTCCGGTGGCAGCCCCCCGCACCAGGCTGTCTCTCCGGGTTCTCTCCCCAGTTGCTCCCACCTGTCCAGCGCTGTCAGAGCATTCCTCTTCTCCAGCGCAGCCAGAGTCTCTCATCTGCACAGCACTGTCTGAGCTGCCTGCCTGCACAGCACCGTCAGAGCTGTCCGTCTGTCCCGAGCCGTCAGAGCTGCCCGTCTGTCCCGAGCCGTCAGAGCTGCCCGTCTGTCCCAAGCCGTCAGAGCTGTCCGTCTGTCCCGAGCCTTCAGAGTTGTCCATCTGTCCCGAGCCGTCAGAGCTGCCCGTCTGTCCCGAGCCGTCAGAGCCGTCCGCCAGGCAGGAGCAGCCAGAGCCTTCCGCAAGACAGGAGCAGCCAGAGCCTTCCGCCAGACAGGCGCAGCCAGAGCCTTCCGCCAGAGAGGAGCAGCCAGAGCCTTCCGCCAGACAGGAGCAGCCAGAGCCTTCCGCCAGCCAGGAGCAGCCAGAGCCTTCCGCCAGCCAGGAGCAGCCAGAGCCTTCCGCCAGCCAGGAGCAGCCAGAGCCTTCCGCCAGCCATGAGCAGCCAGAGCCTTCCGCCAGCCATGAGCAGCCAGAGCCTTCCGCCAGCCAGGAGCAGACAGAGCCGTCAGCCAGCCAGGATCCGCCAGAGCCAGCCAGCCAGGATCCGCCAGAGCCAGCCAGCCAGGATCCGCCAGAGCCAGCCAGCCAGGATCTGCCAGAGCCAGCCAGCCAGGATCCGCCCCTCAGTCCGGTGCTGCCCCTCAGTCCGGAGCTGCCCCTCAGTCCGGAGCTGCCCCTCAGTCCGGAGCTGCCCCTTAGTCCGGTGCTGCGTATATGGAGGGTGGCCATTGGGAGGAGGTCACGGAAGCGGGGATTGACTATGGTGGGGTGGGGACCACGACCAGCGGCAGAGCCGCCACCGTGGACAGACGCCCACCCAGACCCTCCCCTAGAGTTTATGGTGGTGCGCCCGGAGTTCGCACCTTAAGGGGGGTTTCTGTCACGTTCCTGACCTGTTTTCCTTTGTCTTGTATTTATTTTAGTTGGTCAGGGCGTGAGTTGGGTTGGTTTGTCTATGGTTGATTTTCTATGTTGGGATTTTTGTGTTCGGCCTGGTATGATTCTCAATCAGAGGCAGCTGTCAATCATTGTCCCTGATTGAGAATCATACTTAGGCAGACTGGGTTTCACGTGTGTTTTGTGGGTGTTTGTTTCCGTGTTTGTGTTTTTCACCACACGGTACTGTATAGGTTTCTGCACTTCGTTTATTTGTTTTGTAATTCAGTGTTCAGTTTTGTTATATTAAATCATTATGAACACTAACCACTCCGCGTATTGGTCCGATCCGTCTCGCCTCTCCTCGTCCGAGGAGGAGGACGAATATGAAAGCCTTTACAATTGCAAAAAATCTGAAACTTTCTGTCCAAAAATGATGCAGAAAAATGTATCCATGCTTTTGTCACTTCTAGGTTAGACTACTGCAATGCTCTACTTTCCGGCTACCCGGATAAAGCACTAAATAAACTTCAGCTAAACACGGCTGCTAGAATCTTGACTAGAACCACATTTTTTGATCATATTACTCCAGTGCTAGCCTCTCTACACTGGCTTCCTGTTAAGGCTAGGGCTGATTTCAAGATTTTACTGCTAACCTACAAAGCATTACATGGGCTTGCTCCTACCTAGCTCTCCGATTTGGTCCTGCTGTACCAACACATATGCTACAGTCACAAGACGCAGGCTTCCTTATTGTATCTAGAATTTCTAAGCAAACAGCTGGAGGCAGGGCTTTCTCCTATAGAGCTCCATTTTTATGGAATGGTCTGCCTATCCATGTGAGAGACGCAGACTCTAAGTCTTTATTGAAGACTCATCTCTTCAGTGGGTCCTACGATTGAGTGTAGTCTGGCCCAGGAGTGTGAAAGTGAACGGAAAGGCACTGGAGCGACAAAACACCCTTGCTGTCTCTGCCTGGCCGGTTCCCCTGTCTCCACTGGAATTCTCTGCCTCTAACCCTATTACGGGGGCTGAGTCACTGGCTTACCGGTGCTCTTCCATGCTGTCCCTAGGAGGGGTGTGTCACTTGAGTGGGTTGAGTCTCTGACGTGAGCTTCCTGTCCGAGTTGGCGCCCCCCCTTAGGTTCGTGCTGTGGGGGACATTTTCGTGGGCTATACTCGGACTTGGGGTAGTAAGTCTCAGGGTAGTAAGTTGATGGTTGAAGATATTCCTCTAGTGGTGTGGGGGCTGTGCTTTGGCAAAGTGGGTGGAGTTATATCCTGCCTGTCTGGCCCTGTCTGGGGGTATAGTCGTATGGGACCACAGTGTCTCCCGACCCCTCCTGTCTCAGCCTCCAGTAATTATGCTACAATAGTTTATGTGTCGGGGGGCTAGGGTCAGTCTGTTATATCTGAAGTATTTCTCCTGTCTTATCCGGTGTCCTGTGTGAATTTAAGTATGCTCCCTCTAATTCTCTCTCTTTCTATCTCTTTCTCTTTCTCTCAGAGGACCTGAGCCCTAGGACCATGCCTCAGGACTACCTGGCCAGATAGCTCCTTGCTGTCCCTAGTCCACCTGGTCGTGCTGCTGCTCCAGTTTCAACTGTTCTGCATGCGGCTATGGAACCCTGACCTGTTCACCGGACGTGCTACCTTGTCCCGGACCTGCTGTTTTCGACTCTCTCTCTCTACCGCACCTGCTGTCTCTAATGCTGAATGATCGGCTATGAAAAGCCAATTGACATTTACTCCTGAGGTGCTGACCTGTTGCACCCTCTACAACCACTGTGATTATTTATATTTGACCCTGCTGGTCATCTTTGAACGTTTGAACATCTTGGCCATGTACTGTTATCTCCACCCTGCACAGCCAGAAGAGGACTGGCCACCCCTCAGAGCCTGGTTCCTCTCTAGGTTTCTTCCTAGGTTCCTGCCTTTTTAGGGAGTTTTTCCGAGCCACCATGCTTCTACATCTGCATTGTTTTCTGTTTGGGGTTTTAGGCTGGGTTTCTGTATAGCACTTTGTGGCATCTGCTGATGTAAAAAGTGCTTTATAAATCAATTTGATTGATTGATTGATTGATTTGAAAAGGAGTTTAAAGTAGGACGTGAGACAATCGTTCACTGTTATGGTAGTATAATGATTGATTTGGGTTAAAAGCTTGGAGGATTCTAGGCTTGAAACCACCTTAAGATTGAGAATCTTATCTCTGACAGGGTCATGACCTCGAACTTTGTACAGACGACCAGGCTTGTTACTTTCTCTCGCTGTTTAGAGATTATATAAGAAAGTGTGTGTTTTGAAGACTTCTGACATAACATACTCTAAAGCCCTATTTGCACGGGACTAGTATTACTATTGAAGGTTGGTTACGTAATTATTACCCTTGCATTTCTGTTCTTCCAGAGGACGATTCGGACAGCATAAATTATACCAAACTTCCCCCTGTAAACATATTTTTTTCTTATTCCAAATGGACCGTTATGACCCTAGCCTGGAGGCTATAGGCGTGGAGATACACTATTTCAACTTGTCTAGGGATAGTCTTATTTTGGTTTTCAATTCAGAAAAGGCAGTAAGAACAATTAACTGTTTCCAGATCATTGAATTAACTGACATATTTGTCGATTTATCAATTCCTTGGCACAATATCATCCGCTTAATATTTTAAAAGAGAAGTAGGCACTGGGAAAGTTGATATATGACAACACAGATCATTTATCTGAAGGCTACATGCACAGCACTCTGTTTTAAGCAAACTGGGTGCAGCACCTGTTAAACTCTGTAATACCCCTCAAAACACAGGGGTGTCAATTCGCACAGGATATGTATTATCAGAGGCCCTTATAGTTTCCTGAAAAACAGAATGTGTTTAGGGCTGGGATAATATCCTTCCCGCCAAGAAAAAATGATTGACATGGTAGATTTGGATGGGATTAATATTACGAATGAGCTGACCTTAATCTAGTCCTTAGGTTTAGGACAACCTGTATTACTCTTCACACACCTTATGAGGACATCTTGACATAAGTGTGGTGAGGTCAGGGAGAGTCTTCAGAGGATGTTTGAAGACACATTTCATTATGAGGAGTGTGATTATGATGATGAAGATGATGATGAAGACGCCAGCAACAACGACGATGGCGATGATGATGACAATGTAGACGACATCAATGAAGCTGCTGATGATGGCGATGTTGATGATGGCAATAATTCTGATGAGGATGACGATGATGATGAAGATCATGATCTCTCACCATCGGAGGTGAGGGTGAAGACTTCTTTGGGGATGTAGAGTTTGTCTTCAGCGGATCGAGCCCAGTCCTTCATGCCCCTCCTACCCTTCATGGGGAAGTTGATGTCACTGGACACCGCTGTCACGGGCTCTCGCTGTATCGTTATCACTATGGAGACAAAACATATTGTAATCACTATGGAGACAAAACAAATCGTTATCACTATGGAGACAAAACATATAGTTATCCTTATGGAGACAAATACAAAACATGAGTTGACATCCAACCAAAATAGGTAGAGATGTGCTGACTAAAGGAAAGGCAAATAATGTACCCCAAAAAATTAAGAATTTAGTTATTAACTTGGGAGCGTTGAAGATAAGTTTGAAAAATTATGGAAAGTTAAGGGAATTTTGCAACCCTACCTCTGAGTGTTAAATTGACTACTCACTAAGGTTGTTGGTGACCACCAGGAAACTCTGGAAGGGTTTCTGATCATCTCCTATCAGATGGATGAAGTCCTCCAATATACGCATGAGATGGGCAGCACCAGGAGAAACCTGGGAAGGGGGAGAGAAGAAGGGAGGGAGAGAGAGAAAGATGGTAGGAGGGAGAGAAAGAGAAGGAGGGAGAGAGAGAGAAGCGGGAAGGGAGAGAGAGAGAGAGACACACAGACAGACAGACAGACAGACAGACAGACAGACAGACAGACAGACAGACAGACAGACAGACAGACAGACAGACAGACAGACAGACAGACAGACAGACAGACAGACAGACAGACAGACAGACAGACAGACAGACAGACAGACAGACAGACAGACAGACAGACAGACAGACAGACAGACAGACAGACAAAGGGGGAGAGAGAGAAAGGGGAGGGTGTAAGAAAGAGGGCGGGAGAGAGAAGGGGAGAGGGAGGGAGAGAGATAGATAGAAAGAGAGAAGGGGGAGGGAGCGAGAGAGATAGAGAGAGAGAGAAGGGGGGAGAAGGGTGAGAGAAGGAAGAGTGTTAGAGTGACAGAGAGAGAACAATATCATGAAATCGACTTTCTTTCATAAACAAATATTGAATGATGCACACTATGATGCATTGTTGTATTTTGCTCTCTCTCTCATTTCATGCACCAAGCTAAGTATCTCTTCTGTTCCTGTTAAGTTCATGTTACCTCAAGGAAATGTCACAAGAAAGAATCACCAATAACCCCGCAGCTATTACCACCCAGAGCCTCCATCCTCCCAACCCATTACAACAGTCATTGGCTTGATCCTCTATCCAACCAACCCATTACAACAGTCATTGGCTTGATCCTCTATCCAACCAACCCATTACAACAGTCATTGGCTTGATCCTCTATCCAACCAACCCATTACAACAGTCATTGGCTTGATCCTCTATCCAACCAACCCATTACAACAGTCATTGGCTTGCTCGTACTCGTTAGCCCTGTATGCTAAGTGCAGCTAATTAGCACACATTGGACATAATGCCTTTTAGTGTACATTGTTGGATTCAACATTTTGAACACTGAGATATAAATAAATGATAGAGAAGAAGCATAGAATAAGAAGTGAAAGAGACTGAGTTTTATGTCAGAAGTAAAAGGTTCTCTGTAGGAAGACAGATTAGCTTTGGAATGTGTTGGGTGGAAGGGAGGAGAGCAACGTGTTGAGATAGGGGAGACAGATGGACATCTGTGGATTAGTGGAAGGAGGGGTTGAGGTCAGGAGGTGAGGACAGGTGAGGCTGCATCTCAAATGGCTCAGTATTTCCTATATAGCGCACCACTATTAACCATAGCTCTATAGGTCCACAGAAGTACCCTACGCCTTGAGCTCTTCCTTCCCTCTCTCTCCAGATGAAATCCTGTGAGGTCTGGCCGGCTGACAACCTGCCAGCTAGACCCTATCCCCTCCTCCCTTCTCCAGACCATCTCTTGACCAGACTCATCCCTGACCACTGGCAGCGTACTCTCGACTTCAAAATGGCCCAAGTTGATCCACTCCTCAAGAAACCAACACTCGACTCATCTGATATCAAAAACTATAGACCTGTTGATCTTTCTTTTCTTTTCTTTTCAAAACACTCAAAAAGTCTCTGATCAACTCTCTCGTTATCTCTCTCAGAACGATCTTCTTGACCCTAACCAGTCAGGCTTCAAGACTGGTCACTCAACTGAGACTGCTCTTCTCTGTGTCACGGAGGCTCTCCGCATTGCCAAAGCTGACTCTCTCTCCTTTGTTCTCATCCTCATAGATCTATCCTCTGCCTTTGACACGTGAACCATCAGATCCTCCTCTCCACCCTCTCAGGGCTGGCCGTCTTAGGCTATGCACACTCTTGGATTGCATCCTACCTGGCGGGCTGCTCCCACCAGGTGGCGTGGAGAGGGTCTGTGTCTGCACCACGTACTCTCACTACTGGTGTGCCCCAGGGCTCGGTTCTAGACCCTCTTTTCTTTATACACCAAGTCACTCGGGTCCGTGATATCCTCACATGGTCTCTCCTATCATTCCTATGCAGATGACACTCAACTACTTTTCTCCTTCCCCCGTTTGACACCCAGGTGGCGACACACATCTCTGCGTGTCTGGCAAATATCTCAACTTGAATGTTGGCCCACCACCTCAAACTCAGCTTGGACAACACGGAACTGCTCTTCCTCCCGGAGAAGGCCTGCCCGCTCAAAGAGACACGGTTGACATCACGGTTGACATCTCCACAGTGTCGCCCTCCCAGAGTGCAAACAACCTTGGCGTGACCCTTGACAACACCCTGTTTTTCTCCGCAAACATCAAAGCAGTGACTCGCTCCTGCAGGTTCATGCTCTACAACATCCGTAGAGTAAGACCCTACCTCACACAGGAAGCAGTGCAGGTCCTAATCCAGGCACTTGCTCTCCTGTCTGTACTATTGCAACTCGCTATTGGCTGGGCTCCCCGCTTGTGGAATCAAACCCCTGCGACTTAACCCAGCAGCCAGCCTGGTTTTCAAAGTTTTCTCATGTCACCCCACTCCTCTGCACACTCCACTGGTACTTACCCATGGAACTGCCCCTCCCTACCTTCAGGATATGCTCAAACCCAACACCCCAACCCGAGCACTCCGTTCTGCCACCTCTGGTCTCTAGGCCCTCCCACACAAAAAAACACTTATCCAGCACTTGACTCCCCCCACACCCACCCCACCCCCCCTCTAGCTCTGACTCTACTTACAGCAATGTTATTGAGGATAAATGTACCTACTATGACTGTGATATGTGGTTGTCCCACCTACAGTAGCTAACTTAAGATGAATGCACTAACTGTATGTCGCTCTGGATTAGAGCGTCTGCTAAATTACAAAAAGTCAAATGGTGAAAAATAGTGCACTGCATAGGGAGTAGGGTGCCATTTGAGACAAAGCATATGTTATTGGTAACACATGGTCAAGTACGTTCATCACTTGATTGTTCTGCAGTGGCTTGCTTAGAGCATATCATCTCATTTGAATGGGTAAGACAAAAGATTGAAGTGCCTTTGAATGGGGTATGGTAGTGTGTGCCTGGCGCACCAGTTTAAGTGTGTCAAGAACTGCAACGCTGCTGGGTTTTTCACAGTAAATAGTTTCCCGTGTGTATCAAGAATGGTCCACCACACAAAGTACATCCAACGAACTTGACACAACTATGGGATGCATTGGAGTCAACGTGGGCCAGCATCCAACCTTGTAGAGTCCATGCCCTGACGAATTGAGGCTGTTCTGAGGGCAAATCAGGGTGCAACTCAATATTAGGAAGGTGTTCCTAATGTTTTTCACACTCAGTGTATGTTTGGGGTATTATCTCCAGTGTTTACACATTATTGTTTACTGACTACAGATGGCAAATAAACCCAGCCTGACTCAAGGGCATGGAGGAGGGGGTCATATGCATTGTTTATTAACAACAAAATATGGACACACACACACACACACACACACACACACACACACACACACACACACACACACACACACACACACACACACACACACACACACACACACACACACACACACACACTGTCAGTACGTGCACACAGTATGGGGTATGATCCATCCTGAATGGTTAACAGGTGTGTTTTTACGACTCTTCTCACAATGACATAAACACTGCAATCAAATTCATCCAACCGTGACAGAGCCAGACACTCTGACACGGACGCACACACACACACGCACGCACACACACACACACACACACACACACACACTAAAACAACAGTTTAAAAGCCTACCTGGTGAGCGTCTTCCCATTTCTCTAGGTTTTCCATGTCCAACATGTAGCTGACTACCTGGAAGAATTTCTGAGGAGAGAGACGAAGAGGAGGGTTGAATTGTAGGGGAGCTGAGGTGTGTCATTGTGCATGCAACATGTAGGGATGTGTTTGTTTTGTTTATGTCTGTTACTTCCTGTAAGTGTGTGTATAGCCCACTTCACCCACCAACACAATGTGTGTGTGCATGTGTGTCCTCCCCACCCACCTGCATGTCATCGGGAGCTCGGATGTCGGTTGCTCTCTTGAAGGTTTGTGTTTATGTGTGTGTATGTGTGTGTGTGTGTGTATGTACACCCTCCCCACCCACCTGCGCGTCGTCGGGTACTGGGATGTAGGTTGCTCTCTTGAAGGTGTCCGTCACATTTCGGAGAATCTCCGTGGAGAACAGGAGGTCACCGCTGTAATAGCTCCTCCTCTGTAAGAGCTCCAGGAGATTCCTCACGACCTGAGACATGCCCTCTCCAGCCAGGGTCCTCTGACCCTTCGCAAGATGCTCTCGCAACTGGAGACAGCAGGGGAGGACGAGAGGAGGGAGAGAAACACAGGTTAGAGACTGATGGTGGAGGGAGGTGGGGGCAGAGAGAGAGAGAGAGAGAGAGAGAGAGAGAGAGAGAGAGAGAGAGAGAGAGAGAGAGAGAGAGAGAGAGAGAGAGAGAGAATGTATGTACTCACTACTGTAAGTCACTCTGGATAAGGGCATTTGCTAAATGACTAAAATATCAAATGTAAGAGAGAGAGAGAAAGAGAGATGGAGGCAAAGTAGAGAGTAGAGAAAGAAAGATCTGAGACCTCTGATCCATACAATAGTTAATCTTTCTCCTATATTTTTGCTTGTGGTGAGCAGATCTTGTAGGTAGGTATTTAGATAGTGAATGACATGAATGACCAGCACCTTGGTCAAGTACCTAATCCTCAGCCTTTACTTTATTAAGGACTTGTGCAGACATAAATGCCCTGGATAGATATTGGTTACTATTTGTATTTCACAATGCTGCATGGCACTTTGACTGACTGTTATCCACACACTCATTCACACACACAAACCATTTCATGGAGGACAGTAGATTCCAAACACACACACACACACACACACACACACACACACACACACACACACACACACACACACACACACACACACACACACACACACACACACACACACACACACACACACACACAGAGAGAACGGTAATCCTCATTCACAACAGCAATCAAACCTAATGAACCACATCTCCATGCTAATGAAAGGTTAGCAGTTAGCACAGGCCTAGGCTAAGAGTGAAATCAACCAATCACAGCACATCTTATCACCCGCCCACCCCTGCTGGCTTCCATTATTGCCACGGAGACAGGAGGTCAGAGGTCACGCAGCAGGAAGTCAGCCAATGATTAACCAACGCATTCATTAATCAATGGATAAATGGAATAGCTCATTAGAGAGTGAGAGTGGTGACAATGTGACAATGCCACTCATTTTTATAGAAAGTTAATCAGGGCCAGTATTTATAAACCATCTCCGAGTAGGAGTGCTGATCTAGGATCAGGTCCCACCTGTTCATGTAATCTTATTCATTATTATTTAAACGCCAAAACTGATCCTATAAGCACTCCTACTCTAAAGAAACGTTATGAATACAATCCCACGTCTATTATTGCGCAAACAAGTAGGATGCGGGCAGACAAATCAATAATTTATTTCTGTTGCTGGGCCAGGTCAGTCTCTGAGAACAAATTGTATATTAATGATCTGTTTTGCTATTGAGTTTATTCATGCTCTAGGCTAGGCTGGAAGAGGTTGGAAATAGCCACAGAAATAAATATTGAGGAAGTGGAAGACAGGCTAATGGCTACATAAGGTACATGTACATTTCAGATGGCTTAAAAATGTATCGGCGACTTTGTGACAATCCTCCACTTTCTTAACAGAAGGTACCGTAAAACGCTGATTCTCAAATAACTGCCTGTCCCTTTTAATAGCCGGGCAACGACACATTTCAGCAAATAAACCCCTGTTTCAAACAAAGGCTGGGTCTAAATAAATGATTTATGAGGTTACCATGAATTACCATGAATTGTTTATGAGGTTTAATGTTTGATTTGTTGCATGAAGTAATTCACTAATGATTTGAAGAAACGATGGCAATCATCTGTTTTTATCACCAGTAAGAAACGGACAACCATTGGCTGCTAACAGTTGAGGCCTGCTAGCTAACTGGCAAGCACAAAAACAGTCAACAACTTCGGGAGTAGAGACCCCTACAAATCATCCGATCGCCCTTTAGTGGCGAAAGTAAAAACTGCTGAAAATGCAGTCAAGGATGAGTTTTTTTTTTATAGACGCATACTTAGACAAAATATGTAACACGGTGTCTACTGCCCTACAAAGGCAAAGTGCAGGAACTACCTAAAACAATGAATTGCAAAATCTGACTTCAAAGTATTTTTCTGTTTCGACAAACAGCAATTTCTGGTACTTCATGATATATTCTTATCGACTAGCTTTTTCTTTGGTCAGGAAACTAAATAGCACATTAATCATATAATATACCTGGCCATTAAAACAGATAAAATATTTTTGACCAAATTTGTAGTTACTGCACTTTGCCTTTGTAGGTCAGGGTAAATTATAACACATTAGAGCAGGAAATTAAGAAATTGATTAACAGCTGGAAGTGAATGCTGAATATAGCATTAACTATGCAAATGAGATACATTTGTGTGGATTAACGAAATGGACACCTGGCTCAAATAGAAGCCAGTCTCCTATAAGCGCCTGTTGTGTTCAGTGATTTTAGCAAATAATTCGGGCTATTAATTCAGTTTTACAGTAGCTTACTAAAATGCATTCACAATAACGTTGCGGCACAGGTGGCTCATTGAGTAATACAATACAAACTATATCTGAATACATAAGATGTGAATAGAGAGAGCGTGAAAAAGGGACTTACAGATAAATGTAAATATCTGAATTCCATCGAGACGCATCTGGCGAAGCTCGGAGGACCCCAGTAAGCAACTCCATTTGCGTCCAGCAAGCAACGACGACTAGCAGATCCTAGAGAGAGGGATAGAGAGAGAGAGAGAGAGAGAGAGGAGATATATATATATATATAGATAGAGAGAGAGAGGTGGGAGATATATATATATATAGAGAGAGAGAGAGAGAGAGAGAGAGACAGAGAGAGAGAGAGAGATAAAGAGAGAACGGGAGATAGAGAGAAAGGGAGAGAGAGATAAAGAGAGAACGGGAGAGAGAGAGAAAGGGAGAGAGAGAGAACGGGAGAGAGAGAGAGAGAGAACGGGAGAGAGAGAGAGAGAGAGAGAGAGAGAGAGAGAGAGAGAGAGAGAGAGAGAGAGAGAGAGAGAGAGAGAGAGAGAGAGAGAGAGAGAACGGGAGAGAGAGAGAGAGAGAGAGAGAGAGCGAGAGAGAGAGAGAGCGAGAGCGAGAGAGAGAGAGAGAGAGAGAACGGGAGAGAAAGAGAGAACGAGAGAGAGAACGGGAGAGTGAGAGAGAACGGGAGAGAGAGAGAGAACGGGAGAGAGAGAGAGAGAGAGAGCGGGAGGGAGAGAGAGAGAGAACGGGAGGGAGAGAGAGAGAGATTATTGACTGTTACCATTTTATTGTTACTATTTTTATATTTAATTTTGTATTATTATTTACTGCCATTCTATATTATTATTTGTCATTGTTTATAATTTTATTACAATGTATATTGTATACATTGTTGCTTTGGCAATATTGACACAATGTTTTTCATGCCAATAAAGCAGCTTGAATTTGAGAGAGAGAGAGAGAGAGAGAGAGAGAGAGAGAGAGAGCGAGAGAGAGAGAGAGAGAGAGAGAGAGAGAGTGAATGAGAACGGGATAACGTGATGATGTAAATCCTGACAGCAATAGTTCTTTTTTTTTTATGTTATCTAATAACTACATACATTGGGGCAAAAAAGTATTTAGTCAGCCACCAATTGTGCAAAGTCTCCCACTTAAAAAGATGAGAGAGGCCTGTAATTTTCATCATAGGTACACTTCAACTATGACAGACAAAATGAGGGAAAAAAATCCAGAAAATCACATTGTAGGATTTTTAAGGAATTTATTTGCAAATTATGGTGGAAAATAAGTATTTGGTCAATAACAAAAGTTTATCTCAATACTTTGTTATATACCCTTTTTTGGCAATGACAGAGGTCAAACGTTTTCTGTAAGTCTTCACAAGGTTTTCACACACTGTTGCTGGTATTTTGGCCCATTCCTCCATGCAGATCTCCTCTAGAGCAGTGATGTTTTGGGGCTGTTGCTGGGCAACACGGACTTTCAACTCCCTCCAAAGATTTTCTATGGGGTTGAGATCTGGAGACTGGCTAGGCCACTCCAGGACCTTGAAATGCTTCTTACGAAGCCACTCCTTCGTTGCCCGGGCGGTGTGTTTGGGATCATTGTCATGCTGAAAGACCCAGCCACGTTTCATCTTCAATGCCCTTGCTGATGGAAGGAGGTTTTCACTCAAAATCTCACGATACATGGCCCCATTCATCCTTTCCTTTACACGGATCAGTCGTCCTGGTCCCTTTGCAGAAAAACAGCCCCAAAGCATGATGTTTCCACCCCCATGCTTCACAGTAGGTATGGTGTTCTTTGGATGCAACTCAGCATTCTTTGTCCTCCAAACACGACGAGTTGAGTTTTTACCAAAAAGTTATATTTTGGTTTCATCTGACCATATGACATTCTCCCAATCTTCTTCTGGATCATCCAAATGCTCTCTAGCAAACTTCAGACGGGCCTGGACATGTACTGGCTTAAGCAGGGGGACACGTCTGGCACTGCAGGATTTGAGTCCCTGGCACCGTAGTGTGTTACTGATGGTAGGCTTTGTTACTTTGGTCCCAGCTCTCTGCAGGTCATTCACTAGGTCCCCCTGTGTGGTTCTGGGATTTTTGCTCATCGTTCTTGTGATCATTTTGACCCCACGGGGTGAGATCTTGCGTGGAGCCCCAGATCGAGGGAGATTATCAGTGGTCTTGTATGTCTTCCATTTCCTAATAATTGCTCCCACAGTTGATTTCTTCAAACCAAGCTGCTTACCTATTGCAGATTCAGTCTTCCCAGCCTGGTGCAGGTCTACAATTTTGTTTCTGGTGTCCTTTGACAGCTCTTTGGTCTTGGCAATAGTGGAGTTTGGAGTGTGACTGTTTGAGGTTGTAGACAGGTGTCTTTTATACTGATAACAAGTTCAAACAGGTGCCATTAATACAGGTAACGAGTGGAGGACAGAGGAGCCTCTTAAAGAAGAAGTTACAGGTCTGTGAGAGCCAGAAATCTTGCTTGTTTGTAGGTGAGCAAATACTTATTTTCCACCATAATTTGCAAATAAATTCATTAAAAATCCTACAACGTGATTTTCTGGATTTTTTTTTTCTCATTTTGTCTGTCATAGTTGAAGTGTACCTATGATGAAAATTACAGGCCTCTCTCATCTTTTTAAGTGGGAGAACTTGCACAGTTGGTGGCTGACTAAATACTTTTTTGCCCAACTGTACATGCTATTGTCATTTTTCCAACATAGTCAATCATCCTTAACGTAGAGCTGAGGTCAACCAACCACCTGACATTATCTAATGCAAAACCACTGTGCAAGGTCACAGTATACACAGTTATTGAGAGAGAAAAAAACTGAAACAGCATATGGTGAAGCTGAACATTGTCCCCCTGGCTGCCAGTAAGTTATCGTAAATCATCAGGATTATTTTTTTTTTAACAGTGCAGTGTGTTGTTATTAGGGCTGAGTGAGTGACTGCCTGAGGACCGTGTCTGAGTCGGCACCTGCTATGACTCAGATATATACTACTGAACATGTACAGTCTCCAACATTGTACATCATGTAGAGCTGAGGTCAACCATCCACCTGACAACTCCTCTATAAAGTCACATACAGTATACATGTACACAATTATTGAGGCAGGTTCTATGACCTCGTACCTGTACCAGCTAATGACTACCCAGCAGAGCTGCCTCCAGTACATGAGTCATCCTAATAAATGCCAATCTGTGTTATTGAGAGGGAATTACAGAAACTGCATATATGATGAAGTTGAAAATTGTCCCCCAGGGAACACCTTACTAACTACTTTCTCTGGTGGAAACCATTTCATGCAGGATAATAGATTCCAAACACACGCACGCACGCATGCACACACACACACACACGTGCACGAACAAACACACTTCAAAGTCATCATCTGTTAGGCAGTATGTTGCTATAGGGACTGTCTGAGGGCCTGAGGAATGGGTCTACCTGCTATGACTCTGACATATACTTCTGAACATCAATCTAAATTACCACAGTATTAACCTGGATTTATTCTTCACACATACACTTTACACTACGTCAACCATATACCACTCTGTAGGCCTTACAAGTGCCAAAGAAACTTGACAAAGATAAGTACTAGTACGAGTCAGACACTTGCAGTAGGCAGACAGACTACATCACTACTGTGTATACTTACATTATAGCTTAGTAATTGTACTATACTATAAGTGTAGCATGGTTTACCAGTGGTGTTAGTCGGACACTTGTTGTTGACTAACACTACATAATCCCTGTTTATAATAGTAGTATAGTTACTGTATAGTACTGTCATAGTAGAATAAGGTTTACCAGTGGCGTTAGTCGGACACTTGTTGTAGACTGTTTCTCCAGCCGAGGCACTTTTCCAGGTCATGGCTACAAGGTACTCGTCTCTACAGATCTCATGAGGTGCTGCAGAGAGAAAGAAGAGAGAGCGGGAGAGTTAGATAGGACACACACACTCACAGTATATTCATCCATCTTTATCCATCTCTCTCTTTGCTCACATCTCAGTGTGGAGAATAGAGAAAGAGAGAGAGCGAGAGAAAGAGAGAGGGAGAAAGGGAGAGAGAAAGAGAGAGAGAGATAGAGAGAGTGGGGGGAAGGAGAGCGAGAGGGAGAGGGGCATTGAAGAGAGAAAAAAACAAAGAAGTGAAAAAGAAAGCCTTTTTTTAATCTAAATATGTTCCCCTCCAAACTCTTGGACAGATCTTTGAGCCATCAAAGGACTGGCTCTGATAGAATGCTCTGCAGCAATGTCTGACATCTAATCTATAGCCTTCCAGAGCACCACACACACACGCTCACACACAAGCACACGCACACACACACAAGGGGTAAGAGAGTCCCAGTCAAAGGCATGCTTAGTAAACTGTGTTGTTTGCTGCAGTAGCTGACACACTGACAAATCACAGCAAACAGGGCTTTGAACAATTCGCCCCTGCCTGAGAGCTGAGGGAGAGGGAGAGAGAGAGAGGGAGAGAGAGAGAGAGAGAGAGAGAGAGAGAGAGAGAGAGAGAGAGAGAGAGAGAGAGAGAGAGAGAGAGAGAGAGAGAGAGAGAGGAGGCTGGAGATAGATACTGTAGAGAGTGAAAAGTTAACCTCCCTGCACAGAGTACTACTCCCTCATGGAAATCAAGGATAAATTCACCCAGCTGGAGGTAAGGCAGGTGGAGCTGGAACAGCAGGTGAACACACTCCAGTCAGCACAAAAAATCGTCCAGCTCAACAACACCCCCTCAACCAGACCCGGAGAGCTGGAGGTGGAGAGAGACATATCTGCATTCTGGACTGTGGTGAGACAACATCAACAGGAGAAAGAGCAGGAGAAGAACAAAGCACTAGAGAGGATCAGAGTGCTGGAGGAGAGGTTGAGCTGGATGGCGAGTGACAGAAAACAACCCATTAGAGAGGTGGTCACACCCGCAGAGAACCCAGCAGAACAGCTCACCTCAGCTCCTGACAAATGTCTTGACACCACAGCAGAACAGTCCAACCCAGACCCTGACCATAGCGTCAACATCACAGCCGAACAAACAAATTAAGAACCCCAAGCCCAGGGGATCTCACCCCCTCTGAGCACTCCCCCTGTCAGCCACCCTGATAGCCCTCCTGACAACAGCCCCACACCCACTGAGGACATACACAAGACACATATTGTACTCCTTATGGACTCAAATGGGAAATATACACGAGAAAATAAATGTTTTCCCAAACACAGAGTGTCTAAACTCTGGTGTCCAAACACCCAGAGCGCCCTAGACCTTCTGTCTGAGGACCAACTAGGGTCACCCAGCCACATAATAATACACACAGGCACAAATGACCTGAGAGCACAGCAGGAAAGGGTGGCCAAAGCACTCAAGGAAGTGATTAAAAAAGCTTCTTCTACTTTCCCCAACGCACACGTGGTTATCTCCACCCTGCTACCACGAAAAGACTTCCACCCTTCTACCATACAGCGGGTAAACGGAAGTATTTCCCGTGACTGTGCCATAAATCCAAATGTTTACCAGGCACACCACTCTACTCTGGACTTGAATAGCCTTTACGACCAGGTCCACCTATACAAGGCATCAGTGCCCACCTTCGCCCGGACTCTAAAGGACATCACCCTCAAACGCAGACCCAACACTGCACACAGGAGCAACAGATCAATAGACCTGCAAGACACTCTCCCAGACCTACGGGACCCCCCCCCCCCCCCCCCCCCCCACCCCCCCCCCCCCCCCCCCACCCCCTACACACAAAGGACCCACGCCAAGAGGACCTACATCCAGACCATAGCACCACCAGCCACATCCACACCCCCACCCCAACCAATCAACCCCCCCCCCAAGTCACGGAACCACCCCATGCCCCCCACTCCAGCAAAGAAGGCCTCAACATGGAAGCCACACGCCAGGCCATGAGCAGGCAAACAGGCCCAACCCCCACTCTTACACTAGTCCAAGCCAATGGCATGTACCAGATGTTCAGCAGGCTCTGCTCACACTTACTGGCCTGACTCACAAAACCAACAACATTGGACACTTTATGGAACACAAAGCCTTCACTATCTCATCCTTGAATATCCAAGGCCTGATGTCATCTCCCTTCGGCCTAAAGATCAGGAACCTGGACTTCATCAAAGAAATACAGACATTGTCATTCTACAAGAAACCTGGTATAGAGGAGACGGACCCACTGGTTGCCCTCTAGGTTACAGAGAGCTGGTAGTCCCATCCACCAAACTACCAGGAGTGAAACAGAGAAGGGACTCAGGGGGTATGCTAATTTGGTATAGAGCAGAACTAACTCATTCTGTTAAATTAATCAACACAGGAACATTTTACATTTGGCTGGAAATTCAAACGGAAATAATCTTAACAGAGAAAAATGTCCTCCTGTGTGCTACCTATATCCCCCCACTAGAATCCCCATACTTTAATGACGACAGCTTCTCCATCCTGGAGGGGGAAATCAATCATTTTCAGCCCCAGGGACATGTACTAGTCTGTGGCAACCTAAGTCAGCCCACTGACAACCCACTGACAACCCTATCAGAACACATCAAAATCACAGTCTACTTGAACAGAGCAATACTCAATCATAAGGCATCAAAGCCAAAGGAACTGAATAATATTAAGAAATGCTGTTGATGGAAGGAATGCAACAACAAATTCAATCACTTTTAGACAACTTCCTTGACAAAATAGTGAAGGTGTGAACTTGGCAGCATAACATCTAAACAGTATATTTGACCTCTCAGCTTCCCTATCAAATCTAAACATCTCAAACAGAAACCCGAAGAAAATTAACAACAATGACAAATGGTTTGATGAAGAATGCAAAAACCTAAGAAAGAAATTGAGAAACCTGTCCAACCAAAAACATAGAGACCCAGAAAACCTGAGTCTACGTCTTCACTATCGTGAATCACTAAAACAATACAGACATACACTACGGAAAAAGAAGGAACAGCACGTCAGAAATCAGCTCAATGTAATTGAAGAATCCATAGACTCTAACCACTTCTGGGAAAAAAAAACAAAAAAAAACAACACGAAGAGTTATCTATCCAAAATGGAGATGTATGGGTAAACCGCTTCTCCAATCGTTTTGGCCCTATAATAAAGAACAAACAGGAAAGACATATACATGATCAAATACAAATCTTAGAATCAACTATTAAAGACTACCAGAACCCACTGGATTCTCCAATTACATTGAATGAACTACAGGACAAAATACAAACCCTCCAACCCAAAAAGGCCTGTGGTGTTGATGGTATCCTCAATAAAATGATAAAATATACAGACCACAAATTCCAATTGGCTATACTTAAATCCTTAACATCATCCTCAGCTCTGGCATATTCCCCAATATTTGGAACCAAGGACTGATCACCCCAATCTTCAAAAGTGGAGACAAATTTGACCCCAATAACTACCGTGGGATACGCGTCAACAGCAACCTTAGGAAAATCCTCTGCATTATCATTAACAGCAGACTCGTACATTTCCTCGATGAAAACAATGTACTGAGCAAATGTCAAATTGGCTTTTTACCAAATTACCGTACGACAGACCACATATTCACCCTGCACATCGTAATTGACAAACAAACAAACCAAAACAGTCTTCTCATGCTTTGTTGATTTCAAAAAAGCCTTTGACTCAATTTGGAATGAAGGTCTGCTATACAAATAGATGGAAAGTGGTGTTGGGGGAAAGAATATACAACATTATAAAATCCATGTACACAAACAACAAGTATGCAGTTAAAATTGGGAAAAAACACACACATTTCTTCCCACAGGGCTGTGAGGTGAGACAGAGATGGAGCTTAAGCCCCACCCTCTCTCTTCAACATATATATCAACAAATTTACGAGGGCACTAGAAAAGTCTGCAGCACCTGGCCTCACCCTACTAGAATCTGAAGTCAAATGTCTAATGTTTGCTGATGATCTGGTGCTTCTGTCCCCAACTAAGGAAGGCCTACAGCAACACATAAATCTTCTGTACAGATTCTGCCAGACCTGGGCCCTGACAGTAAATCTCAGTAAGACAAAAATAATGGCGTTCCAAAAAGGTTCTAATCGCCAGGACCACAAAAACAAATTCCATCTAGACACCGTTGCCCTAGAGCAAAAAAAACTATACCTACCTCGGACTATACATCAGCGCCACAGGTAACTTCCACAAAGCTGTCAACGATCTGAGTGAGAAGGAAAGAATGGCCTTCTATGCCATCAAAGAAACCATAATATTCAACATACCAATTAGGATCTTGCAAAAAATACTTGAATCAGTTATATTACCCATTGCCCATTATGGTTGTGAGGTCTGGGGTCCACTCACCAATCAAGAATTCACAAAATGCTACGAACACCAAATTGAGACTGCATGCAGAATTCTGCAAAAATATACTCAGTATACAATGTAAAACGGCAAATAATGCATGCAGCGCAGAATTAGGCCGATACCTGCTAATGATCAACATCTAGAAAAGAGCTGTTAACTTCTTTCAGCTAGGGGGCAGAATCTTTTTTTTAATAACGTTCCCAAGGTAAACGGACTATTTCTCAGGCCCAGATCGTAGAATATGCATATAATTTACAGATTAGGATAGAAAACACTCCAAAGTTTCCAAAACTGTCAAAATATTGTCTGTAAGTATGATAAATCCAACCCGGAAGTGTTTTTTAATTTTTTTATCCCTGTTTCATTGCCTGCCCCTCTTCCATTTAAAGGGGTATCAACAAGATTCCTTTTCCAATGGCTTCCTCAGGCTGTGAGCTTTTTCAAAACGAGTCAGGTGTCCTTTGATTAGTTCCTGCGCGTAAGAGGGGTAGCTCGACATTTTCTTTCTCTCTTTTATTGAATAGGTTATCGTCCGGTTTAAATATTATCGATTATGTATGTTAAAAACAACCTGAGGATTGATTATAAAAAACGTTTGACATGTTTCTACGAACATTACGGATACTTTTTGGAATTTTCGTCTGCCTTTCAGGAACGGAACGAGGCTTTGGTTTTCTGAACATAACGCGCAAACCAAATGGCGGTTTTTGGTTATAAAACTCATATTTATCGAACAAAAATAACATTTATTGTGTAACTGGGAGTCTCGTGAGTGCAAATATACAAAAATTATCAAAGGTAAGCGATTAATTTGATTGCTTTTCTGACTTTCGTGACTAAACTAATTTAAGGCTAGCTGTCTAGCATGGATTGATACACTCACAAACGCTTGGATTGCTTTCGCTGTAAAGCATATTTTCAAAATCTGACACGATATGTGGATTAAATTCTACAACCACCTTAAAGGAAGTGATTCCCAAACCTTCTATTTCAAAGACATCACCTACAGAGAGATGATGAACCCGGAGAAGAGTCCCCTAAGCAAGCTGGTCCTGGGACTTTGTTTTCTATCCTACTCTGACAATTATATGCATATTCTAGCATCTGGACCTGAGAAATAGGCAGCTTACAATGGGAACGTTCTTTTTCCAAACATAAAAATTCTGCCCCCTAGCTTCAAGAGGTTAACATTCAAGAGTCGGGTAACATCAAAAGGGTGGTGAACAGAACCATATTTCGGTCATCCAACCAGTTGAAAATATGCGTTAGTACTTAAAGATGATATGATATCAGATCAGTTGTCATCTGAGACATTATGTCTGATGATAGGATGACATAACTGTATCTTCGAAAGTCTACACATTATAGTTATCAGATTCACATGGAATTGTTGTGCAATTTAAATGTTTAAATATGAAACTATTTGTGAACAGATGAAATGTAATTTTAGCTTCTAAATGAGAGAATTGGTTTTCATAAGTGAACTAGGCTCAACTCAGTGGCCCCACCCATGTGAACAGACATTGGTTGTGAACTATGAAACATGCCCTTCTCTCCCTACTACATAAGCCCTTTACGAAAATGGAACATTTGTATTCCCGAGGACGTGAGGACGACAGTCCACACGTTAAAAGGACTAATATAACACTACAGAACTAAGCCAACTTCAGCGTGAGCTCAAAGTATGGCAACGTGGTATGAACTTTGAACTCTTAAAGAAGTGATACCTCCTAGACGTTGCGTTAGCAGCAGCAGCTGTAAATGCGGGCTTGGAAAAGACGGACAAAGGATCTGTTCTACCACACAACGACGGCACAACAGCATATCCGTTCTACCATAAGACATGTTCTTCAAAGGACAAGGGAGATCTCTGTTGGGCAACACGGCCTTCCATCTATGACCAACCTATTGAAGCATAGCTCAGTGTAAATATTTCTTGCATTTTCCTTTTCCAAATGTGCGGTTATTTAGAATGCATAAGATTCTGTATTTACGATAGCATAGCTTTACAAGGTCCGATCAGAGACCAAGTCCTTTGTTCCTCAGTCTTCCCACGCTTTCATTCAAACCCCAACCCCCTTTCTTTGTGTAACCAGCCGTCAAATCTGTTCCGTCCGCTAGGGACGTTTTCTTTTATGACATAATTAGTAATCAATGTATGACCCATCCTGTGTATATGTAATTCTGTGTGATTGTTTAGGTATTAGTAAATAAATAATTAAACCAAATTGTGTATTGCTGATTCAACTTGTTAGCCAGGGTTTGGGAAGATAACCAAGAGTTTACGATGTTCAGATGAGACTGAACAAGGTGACGATTAATAATTGACTGCTATTGATGTAAAAGATTACCAGGTCTTTAACAGTTTATTCGAAAGATAACAGCTCTATAAACATTCTTTCATGGTGCCCCGACTTTCTAGTTAACTTCTTATGGCTGCAAGCCCGACGTCGGTACACTTATGACAACAGCCAGCTCAAGTGCAGGGCGCGAAATTCAAAATATATATTTTTTTAAATATTTAACTTTCACACATTAACCTTTTCTCAATAGGGGGTGCTGTTTTCACATTGTAAAAATTTCGTTCCCAAGTTAAACTGCCTCGTACTCAATTCTTGCTCGTACAATATGCATATTATTATTACTATTGGATAGAAAACACTCTCTAGTTTTTAAAACCGTTTGAATTATATCTGTGAGTAAAACAGAACTCAAGTTGGAGCAATTTTCCTGTGAGGAAGTGAGAAATCTGAAATCAGGCAGGCTGTTCTGGGGTCAGTTTATTAATTTGCATGTCTTCTATTGGTCGAGATGCACTGCATACGCCTTCCCCTAGATGTCAGCAAATAGTGAGAATTGGAATGGAGTTGCTTGGCAGATCTGAGGCCATATAAATGGTCTTGGAACGTGGGGTGCAGTCTTTTCAACATTCGCCATGACGCAAGACAGACCTCAGGATTGCGTTCTAGAAAGCTCCCGTTATAGGCCTTAGATATATCCGGCTCTGATTTTATTCGATATAGGTGTTAAAGACATCATAATGTTGTTATTTTAAACCGAGTTATATCAGTTTATATCAGTATATTGCGATTTTCGGATATTTCTTAGTGCTGCGTTATAGTGAGTTGGACACGTCTTCGCCACATGGCTAATGTTTACTGCTAATTCCAAAGTTGAAGGCGACAATCTACAACCGAGCAACGATTCCTCTGGACAAAGGACAACTTGCCCAAGATTCTGATGGGAGCTCATCAAAAAGTAAGAAGTATTTATGATGTTAATTCGTTGTTCTGTTGAAAAATGTAAAACTACTATTCCGCCATTAATTTCGGTGCGGTCTCGCTTTATAACCTTTTCTCAATAGGGGGTGCTGTTTGCACTTTGTAAAAATTTCGTTCCCAAATTAAACTGCCTCGTACTCAATTCTTGCTCGTACAATATGCATATTATTATTACTATTGGATAGAAAACACTCTCTAGTTTTTAAAACCGTTTGAATTATATCTGTGAGTAAAACAGAACTCAAGTTGGAGCAATTTTCCTGTGAGGAAGTGAGAAATCTGAAATCAGGCAGGCTGTTCTGGGGTCAGTTTATTAATTTGCATGTCTTCTATTGGTCGAGATGCACTGCATACGCCTTCCCCTAGATGTCAGCAAATAGTGAGAATTGGAATGGAGTTGCTTGGCAGATCTGAGGCCATATAAATGGTCTTGGAACGTGGGGTGCAGTCTTTTCAACATTCGCCATGACGCAAGACAGACCTCAGGATTGCGTTCTAGAAAGCTCCCGTTATACACCTTAGATATATCCGGCTCTGATTTTATTCGATATAGGTGTTAAAGACATCATAATGTTGTTATTTTAAACCGAGTTATATCAGTTTATATCAGTATATTGCGATTTTCGGATATTTCTTAGTGCTGCGTTATAGTGAGTTGGACACGTCTTCGCCACATGGCTAATGTTTACTGCTAATTCCAAAGTTGAAGGCGACAATCTACAACCGAGCAACGATTCCTCTGGACAAAGGACAACTTGCCCAAGATTCTGATGGGAGCTCATCAAAAAGTAAGAAGTATTTATGATGTTAATTCGTTGTTCTGTTGAAAAATGTAAAACTACTATTCCGCCATTAATTTCGGTGCGGTCTCGCTTTATAACCTTTTCTCAATAGGGGGTGCTGTTTGCACTTTGTAAAAATTTCGTTACCAAATTAAACTGCCTCGTACTCAATTCTTGCTCGTACAATATGCATATTATTATTACTATTGGATAGAAAACACTCACTAGTTTCTAAAACCGTTTGAATTATATCTGTGAGTAAAACAGAACTCGAGTTGGAGCAATTTTCCTATGAGGAAGTGAGAAATCTGAAATCTGCAGGCTGTTCTGAGGTCAGTTTATTAATTTGCATGTCTTCTATTGGTTGAGATGCACTGCATACGCCTTCCCCTGGATGTCAGAAAATAGTGAGAATTGGAATGGAGTTGCTAGGCAGATCTGAGGCCTTATAAATGGGCTGGCAACGTGGGGTCCTCTCTTTCCTTCGTTCGCCATGACGCAAGACAGACCTCAGGATGGCGTTCTAGAAAGCTCCCGTTATAGCCCTTAGATATATCCGGCTCTGATTTTATTCGATATAGGTGTTAAAGACATCATAATGTTGTTATTTTAAACCAAGTTATATCAGTTTATATCAGTATATTGCGATTTTCGGATATTTCTTAGTGCTGCGTTATAGTGAGTTGGACACGTCTTCGCCACATGGCTAATGTTTACTGCTAATTCCAAAGTTGAAGGCGACAATCTACAACCGAGCAACGATTCCTCTGGACAAAGGACACCTTGCCCAAGATCCTGATGGGAGCTCATCAAAAAGTAAGAAGTATTTATGATGTTAATTCGTTGTTCTGTTGAAAAATGTAAAACTACTATTCTGCCATTAATTTCGGTGCGGTCTCGCTTTAACGCACGCTGTATGTCGTAGTAACGTTAATTTTAAAAATCTAACACAGCGGTTGCATTAAGAACTAATGTATCTTTCATTTGCTGTCCAACCTGTATTTTTTAGTCAAGTTTATGATTAGTTACTGATTAGATTAGGTGCCTCTCCCAAGATTTCTCCCGACATATTGTTGGCAGCTTGGCTACTATTCTCATTGTATAACCACGATTTGTGCCGCTAAATATGCACATTTTCGAACAAACTCTATATGTATTGTGTAATATGATGTTATAGGACTGTCATCTGAAGAAGTTTGAGAAGGTTAGTGAATAATTTTATATCTTTTGCTGGTTTATTCGTTATCGCTACTGTTGGCTTGAATCAATGCTGTTGTGTGGTTGGCTATTGTAGTAAGCTAATATAATGCTATATTGTGTTTTCGCTGTAAAACACTTAAAAAATCTGAAATATTGGCTGGATTCACAAGATCTGTGTCTTTCATTTGCTGTACGCTGTGTATTTTTCATAAATGTTTTATGATGAGTATTTAGGTAATTCACGTTGGTCTCTGTAGTTATTCTAGTTGCTTTGGTGAGAGTTGTGATGGTGGCTGCAATGTAAAACTATGATTTATACCTGAAATATGCACATTTTTCGAACAAAACATATGCTATACAATAAATATGTTATCAGACTGTCATCTGATGAAGTTGCTTCTTGGTTAGTGACTATTTATATCTTTATTTGGTCGAAATTGTGATAGCTACCTATGCAGGAAAAAAATGGTGGGAAAAAAAAGTTGTGTCTTTTGCTATCGTGGTTAGCTAATAGAAATACATATTGTGTCTTCCCTGTAAAACATTTTAAAAATCAGAAATGATGGCTGGATTCACAAGATGTGTATCTGCCATCTGGTGTCTTGGACTTGTGATTTAATGATATTTAGATGCTAGTATTTACTTGTGACGCTATGCTAGGCTATGCTAGTCAGCTTTTTTTACTGATGGGGGTGCTCCCGGATCCGGGATTGTGACCAAGTAGAAGTTAATTCAAGTTTAATTCCCAAATAGCCTATACAGGTATGATTTATTGTAAAAATGTATCAATCAGTGAAATGTGTTTTTTGCTAAACACATTCAGTACCCAGTACTGACAATGACCCGCCTCTGGCGGGAATCCCATGTGGCTTCGGCCTTAGGGAAAAGTGAACCTAGTGGTGTATGTACCCTAACATTTGAATTACTGTTTACACTTATGATATCTTTTTATGGCTGCAGGGGCAGTATTGAGGAGCCAGATAAAAGGTGCCCATTTCAAACGGCCTCGTACTCAATTCTTGCTCGTACAATATGCATATTATTATTACTATTGGATAGAAAACACTCTCTAGTTTCTAAAACCGTTTGAATTATATCTGTGAGTGAAACAGAACTCATTCTGCAGCAAACTTCCTGACAGGAAGTGGAAAGTCTGAATTTGAGGCTCTGTTCCAGGGGCTGCCTATTAAATCCCTTGTTATTTATTAGTTTAGATGCACTTCATACGTCTTCCACTAGATGTCGACAAGGAGTGAGAGAAGAAATGGACTGTGTAACTTGATCTGGACTCGAATTACAGCCCTTGGAATGACGTGTCCTCCATTTCCTGTTTTCAGGAAGGCGCGAAGAGTGACATGGATTTGTAGATTTATAGGCGATTACTATCTCCGGCTTTGATTTTATTTGATACATGTGACCATATCATCGTAAAGTATGTTTTTTCAATATAGTTTAATGAGATTATTGAAAATTTTTCGGGAGTTTTGCCGTGTTCCGTTCTCTTCCGTTTGTTGACATGGAGAGATTCGTGCCACTTGGCTAGTGTGCTTGCTAAATCGAGAGGGAAAGAGTCCGTTCTAAATCCAAACAACGATTGTTCTTGACAAAGGACACCTTGTACAACATTCTGATGAAAGATCAGCAAAAGTAAGAAACATTTTATGATGCTATTTCATATATCTGTCGTAGATGTGAACTAGTCGTCGGCGCCCAAGTTTTGGGTACTCTAGCTATACCGAAGCTGTATGTCGTAATGAAGTTATTTTTTAGAATTCTAACACTGCGATTTCATTAAGAACTAATGGATCTATCATTTCCTATACAACATGTATTTTTTAGTTATGTTTATGAATAGCTATTTGGTCAGAATATGTGTGTCAGAAAAAGTGTCAGAAAAATATCTGGACGTTGTGGAAAAAGTAGCTAAGTTAGCACACTGTATAACCATTGATTTCAGCTCTAAATATGCACATTTTCGAACAAAACATAAGTGTATGTATAACCTGATGTTATAGGACTGTCATCTGATGAAGAATATCAAGGTTAGTCAAAAATTATATATCTTTTGCTTGTTTGTTACGATCGCTAACTTTTGCTGCTGGGAAATGGCTTGTATTTTTGGCTATTGTGGTAAGCTAATATAACGCTATATTATGTTTTCGCTGTAAAACACTTAATAAATCGTAAATATTGGCTGGAATCACAAGATGCCTGTCTTTCATTTGCTGTACAATATGTATTTTTCAGAAATGTTTTATGATGAGTAATTAGGTATTTGACGTTGGTGTCTGTAATTATTCTGGCTGCTTTCGGTGCAATTTCTGATTGTAGCTGCAATGTAAACTATGATTTATACCTGAAATATGCACATTTTTCGAACAAAACATAGATTTATTGTATAACATGTTATAAGACTGTCATCTGATGAAGTTGTTTCTTGGTTAGTTTGGTTGGTTCTTGGTTAGTTAGGTTGGCTTTGTGCATGCTACCTGTGCTGTGAAAAATGTCTGTCCTTTTTTGTATTTGGTGGTGAGCTAACATAAATATACGTGCTGTTTTCGCTGTAAAACATTTTAAAAACCGGACATGTTGGCTGGATTCACAAGATGTGTACCTTTCATTTGCTGTATTGGACTTGTTAATGTGTGAAAGTTAAATATAAAAAAAAAAATATCTTTTGAATTTCGCGCCCTGCACTTGAGCTGGCTGTTGTCATATTGTGGGCGGCCTCGGGCTTGCAGCCATAAGAAGATATCCAATCAATGGAGATTGCATGGATTATCATCATCTCATTCAATTTAATAAGTTAAATTGTTGAACATACCTTAATGTTCTTCCAATCAAGTGAGACACTTTTAAACTTCCCATATTAACCTGGATGAACCAACTTCTCAGGTTAATTAAAGTTTAATTCCGAGATAGCCTATCCAGGTATGATTAATCGTTATCATTGATTAATTAATTCAATTTGCTTTTGCTAATTCATTCACGTCCAACTTCCACATTACTGGTACAGTACTGACTATGAATAGATTAAACTAGTCTTTGCAGCTTCCAACGAATTCAAACCCAAACTTTGAAAAAAAATAGGAACATTTTTCGTCAAAAATGTTCTAATAATGTGCAAGCTATCAGAGGAGGTGGTCACCACTCCTCCGCTAATTAGTGAACCTCCACCCATAAAAGGATTGATCTCTGACCTCAGCAATGATACCAACCCTAATTATGCCATTAGTGAAAAAACTGCTGAAATTGCAAACGCTCTTCAAAATCAACCATCGATCACAGGCTTTGTGACGGTTCTCTCCACTTTAGCACTTATGTATCACCATCAAAGATTGGCATCTGTCCAATACCACAGTGCACAGCTGAAGCAAGTGCAAGACATGGCTAACATGAGGCGACAGGTGGAGAAAACTGAGCAACTATTGACAAAAGCAGGAAATGAAAACATTCTGCTAGTCGAGGAACTGCGTTTGAAATCTGATCAATTAAAAGTAATTGCAAATACTTATGACGATGAACGAGCACAAACTCTTCAACAAAATCGTTGTCTCCAGGAACAACTCGATTTAGCCAAAACTAAATGCGATGTAGTCCACTCCAAACTTGATAAATCTGTCGAGTTATCTACAAATAGGACCGCACAATTTGATAACATGCAGGCAGTTTTGTTGAACGTTACTCAAAGTAACAATGTTCTACTCCAAATTCTGCAGACCAAAGATGATCAGTTAATGAACACAATGACTAAGTTGGATGACAAATCAGCAGAACTCCTTGAAGTCACTGACCAAATGAATGATGAGAGAACTCGGGTGATGAAGATGGAAATATTGATTTCTAGGCAAGCGGAAGAAATCTCATCACTGAATCTCTCGCTCCGTACTCAAAACCTCTATCTGCAAATCATGACAGATAAGTTTGAGACCGAAAGGAGCAAGTGCGACACTCATGTCCACAATCAGTACTCTAAGCGCTCAAGTGGACTCTGCAATGCAGCAGAATACCACCCTTATGTACCATCTGGAGGAAGTCCAGAACGGTCACGCTCTACAGCGTGACTATCCATCCAAGCAACCGGAGCAATCGTGACTGACAGGCCTCGACAGCCACTGAGCGTTTTGAAGCACAAACGCCAGGAGATTTGGTTGAAAGGTTACAGCCGTTCTCGTAACAACGTGGCCACTGACAACTCGTACAACTTTTCGTTTGCACCTCGGATACCAACACCACCCGCTGGTGGGGGGGTCCCGAGACACAAAGGGGGGGAATAGTAGCCCAGACCCATGATGAGCCTCATCACGGCTGGTGGGGGGATCAAGAATACGGACAACATCGTACGAGGCCGCCAGAGAATAAATCAAATCTAGTTGTAAACTCCCCTATGAGAACAGTGAGGAGCAGACAGGTCCCTAGACAGGGATTATCTTAGAACACATCTAAGATAGTACTGCAGTGTCCAGTGTCCAGTGGACATGTCCACCTCCAAAACAAATGGCAACAATAATCATTCTTGCCATGTGTAGTAGCCACTAAAAGACAACTAGTAAAATGCTCTAATCATGTATTCCTGTAGGATAACATTTCCGAATAAATCGGTAGGACAACTGGTCCCCTTGAGTACCAGTACCAGTACCACAGTCAGTCCAGCAACCCCCAGTAAGAGGATTAGAAACTTCACAAGTTAAATTGCTATTGACATAGGAGTCACTCAGAGTGCAACACGGGGAAGGGAATCTCCATTGCACTCTTCCAATGGTTAACACACATGCCATTAATAAATAGAACCCTCCGTTCAGGAGATCATTTATTAGAAGGCGTGAACCGTGATCACACCGCGTACGACTGGTTCCGTGCTTTGAGAGTACTTCCGTCGTGAGGTTAGCTCCTCCGTGGATAATATAGCTATGAAATAGACTTCTTCATACCTACCACCACTACAATAGTGGAAGACAGTGACTTGTAGTAAAACCACTACAGACTCCCTCGACACCAATACTGACTGACCTCCAGGCATTGACCTGAAAATTACCTGATTACGTCAGACTCATTCTGAACAAGTTGTAGTCTACCAGGATACTTGGTTTTCTTCCCTTGACATGCACACGCTTGTGTAAGCATAAACGCACATGTACAACGGAACATCCAATTAGGATTTATGCTAGGATCACTTAAGGGTCCGGGCAAAATACCAGCCTTAGTAAAGTTGAACATTTACTTTGAGGCCTTTGACTCTACAGCTACAGTACTCACCAGTTTTCTTCCCAGAAGTCCGTAGGTCATCCCTGTAGACTGCCCAAAACTAGTGCCTTACAGCTGTAGACTTATCATGTAGTTATCAACTTAGAATAGTGCCCTAAGCAACACCCCGCAAATTAGGAAAGCCCTAGATATGACATTAGACAATGCCATGACAGGGTCAATTTGGCAAGACCATGGACATATATAGGATACAGTTAGAATCACCAATTAGATGATTAAGGTGGCATAACTATATTTAGTTTTGTTTACGCTTTCATTTATTTTGTTTCATTTTCTTCGGCACTTAGAAAGTGATAGAGCCATAAACAACTTCCCCATACAACCATCAGTTAGTGCCACAACACCGCTCATTTGGGAGGAAATGTAATGATATATTTCATGAGTTTGTGTGCGTTGTTAACATCTGCCTAAGTTACTGCCCAGATCGTCCAGGCTGGACGACCAGACGACAGGTCCGGAACGATCCCAATCCGCTCCAAGCCCATCCTTGGTACTTAATAAAGAATATGATGGTACTTAAAGAATATGATATCAGATCAGTTGTCATCTGAGACATTATTACTGATGATAGGATGACATAAACTGTATCTTGGAAAGTCTACACATTATAGTTATCAGATTCACATGGAATTGTTGTGCAATTTAAATGTTTAAATATAATAACTATTTGTGAACAGATGAAATGTAATTTTAGCTTCTAAATGAGAGAATTGGTTTTGATAAGTGAACTAGGCTCAACTCAGTGGCCCCACCCATGTGAACAGACATTGGTTGTGAACTATGAAACACGCCCTTCTCTCCCTACTACATAAGCCCTTTACGAAAATGTAACATTTGTGTTCCCGAGGACGTGAGGACGACAGTCCATACGTTAAAAGGGCTAATATAAAACTACAGAACTAAAACAACTTCAGCGTGAGTTCAAAGTATGGCAACGTGGTATGAACTTTGAACTCTTATTCACTAAAGAAGTGATACCTCTGTCATGACTGTCCTGATCAGGTCAGGTTACAGGAGACCACAACCCTACAGATTATCTCTCAACCCCAACAGAGGAGGAGAGATCTAGGGGTCTGAAGATGTGGGGGTTTTATGACCCCTCACACCCATGGTAATTCTGAGACCACGGACAACATTCCCTTGTCCCTTCCCTCTCACTATGGAGAACCAGCCTCAGAACTGTAAACATACAATAAAGGGACTTTGGAACAATGGTTTCCGTCAACTACAATGGTGGTCATGACGATAGATGGAATATGAAAATGTATGTCATTTTTGTTTTGTTATTAAAGGTTAATAGATTACGTTATTATGAAAACATTGTAACGTTAAGAGTTTTCCTCGTATATGCTTGATGTTTATACATTGTACGTTGTGTGGAAAATGTCCAAATCAAAGAGAATGTTTCGGTAGAGATGAAATGTGAAGTTAGTTGTCTAAAATTGGATTTAAGTAAAATCTATACCTTGCCCCTCAAACTTGGTACGCCCAGAGAATTGCCCTGAAGGCGGTTACGCCCACTTCTGACCCGAGGGTATAAAACCTGTGAGTGCAGAATTAACAGATTAGACTAAGTGACCCGAGCTGCAGCCAAAGGTCTAAAAGGTCAACGAACCGAAAACACAACAAGTTTGAAGACAAAGAAATATTTTTCTACCCAAGCTACGGATGAGTAGCGGTGTCTAAGCGGGTGAATACAAGCCGAACCACCTAGCCTCCACTCCCCATCGAATCGTGGTATCTACACTCTTTCATCTTTACGCTGTGAGCTCTGAGCTACAGAGCTATCTGTCCTCCGAAGACCCCTTCCAGAGCGAGGACAAAGGAACAGGCCAGTAAAGCCAAAGGACACGGACATCGGGAGGACACCTAGAGAGGTGCGTAGGAGAAGTGCGTCATTGAGCAGCTTGAACGGTCTACGCGGGAAAATCCACGGAGACCCTCCACAAGTAATTACATCATTATATTCTGACTCATAACAGCGGCAGTTTGGGGCAAGGCTAGGGTTAGAATGAGCATAGCTGACAATTTCACCCAAATGTATATTCCTCTTGTGTACTCTCTCTCTTTCTCTCTCTTTTAAATCCCCATTTTGGGTAACACGCGCCCTAGTGTGTTGGCCCGTTATACTAAGTTCTAATCAATAGCCTAGAATGTGTTTTTGTGTATGTGTATCTTTTATCATCATTTTAGCTTTTTAGTAAATAAACATTCAACTAAGATTGGTGTGGTGCGAATTCATTAGTGAGACCCGGGTCCGTGCAGAATCCCGGGCCATACGACGTTCATAACGAGACTGTTAGAGGCAACTGGTTAATTAGCGGCTGTGGTAAAATCGATATTCTGATATTCTTTGAGTTAATTTGGGAAATAGAAACTCAATAAAAACTAGTTTTCCCATGGTGCCCCCGGTTAATGAGTTAATAATTGCTTGATTCAGTTAATCACGTAATTAGAAACTTGTAATCATTCGATGAGCAACAGTCGCCACATTAACTAATACAACGTCACGACACCTCCTAGACGTTGAGTTAGCAGCCGCAGCTGTAAACGCGGGCTAGGAAAGGACGGACAAAGTTTCTGATTAGTGTAATCAGGTAATATTAATTACATAGAAATTATTTTATAGAATAGCATGTCATATCACTTAATCTGGCATAGCAAAGTCACAACAACTGTATGTTTGCTTATTCCAAGTGTAACTCTGTGTTGTTGTTTGTGTCGCACTGCTTTGCTATATCTTGGCCAGGTTGCAGTTGTAAATGAGAACTTGTTCTCAACTTGCCTACCTGGTTAAATAAAGGTGAAATTAAATTAAATTTAAAAAAAGTGAGTGATAGTAATTTAGTTCAGTTACCTTCACTTTCTTGGGTACAGGAACAATGGTTAACATCGTGAAGCAAGTGGGGACAACAGACTGGGATAGGGAGAGACTCAATAGGTCTGTAAACAGTCCAGCTAGCTGGTCTGCACATGCTATGAGGACGCGGCTAAGGATGCCGTCTGGGCCGGCAGCCTTCAGAGGGTTAAGGCGCCTAAAAGGCTTACTCACGTTGGTCACGGAGAGCTCACAATTCACATGAGCGATGGTGGCCCGTATCGGTGGCACTGTGTTTTCCTCGAAGCGGGCGAAGTAGTTGTTTCGCTTGTACGGGAGCAAGACTTCGGTGTCCGCTATGTGGCTGGTTTTCCATTTATAATTCGTAATTGTCTGGAGTCCCTGCCACATACGTTTCATGTTGGAGCTGTTGAATTGCGACTCAACTTTGTCCCTGTACTGACGTTTTGCCTTTTTGATTGCCTTACAAAGGGCATAAGTGGACTGTTATTACTTGACCACAAGTACCAGTCACCTTGCCGTGGTTAAATGAGGTGGTTTGCGCTTTTAGTTTGCTCCCATCTATCCACGGTTTTTGGTTTGGATATGCTTTAATTGTCACAGTGGGAACAACATGTCCAATATACTTCCTGATGGACTCAGTCACCGTGTCAGTGTATATGTCAATATGTCAACATATCCCGGTCTGCATGTTCAAAACAATCTTGAAGCACGGGTTCCAATTGGTCAGACCAGCATTGAACAGTCCTTATCACGGATACTTCATGTTTGAGTTCATGCCTATAGGAAGGCAGGAGCAGGATGGAGGCGCGATCTGATTTGCTGAAGGGAGGGCGGGAAAGGCCTTGCAGCCGTCCTGGAAGGGAGAGTACTACAGGCAATGTGTTGATAAAACTTCGGTAACGTTTTCCTCAGATATGCTGAGGACAACAGGTCCAATTCAGGAAAGTTGGATTTCTGGTGAAAATGCTGGTGAGTTACCACTGCTCTAACATCCCAAAGTTATTTCTGGCTGTATATAATACTACAAAGGACGTTCTGAGTTAATACTGTAAGAAACAACAACAACAAAAATATTAATAATGCAAAGTTGCTTAGGCGCAATGAACAGAGCGACCATGTCTATATGCGCCATATTGTCCATTATAGGGACAGTGGAGAGCAAAAGAGAAAGGGGGTAAAAGAGAAAGGGAGATAGGAAGGAGGGAGGGAAAGTGAGAGAGAAAGGCATTAAGGGAGGTGGAATATTGAGATTGAGAGAGCGAGAGAGAGGAAGGAAAGGGATGGAAAACGCTGTCAACAGAGAGAGAGGAAGTGAGGGATGGAGAGGCCTACAGGTAGACAGATAGATGCGAGAGAAATACAGAAATGGAGTGGGACAAACAAAAAGTAAAGGCGAGAAAGAGAGGGAGCAAGCAAATGGATAGACAGAGACAGAGACAGAGACAGAGAGAGTGAGAGTGAGAGTGAGAGTGAGAGTGAGAGTGAGAGCGAGAGCGAGAGAGAGGGATTAGATGAGGAGAGAAGACACTAGACTGTTCTATAGTGCTGTGTTCAACACAGGGAATCATTCTACTCTCTCACTGTGATGCAGTTTGACTGACACATGAAGAACCTCAATTATAGTAAATTCCCTAATTTCCACAGTCGTTACAGATACAATCATACTACAACAATACTTAACTCAACACACACACAGCTAGAAGCACACTCCTACGCACTCAATAAGAGAGTTAATTAAACAAATACACCATAACATGTTTCAACAAAACCAAACATATTTTCGCAAATGATCACATGGCCTCATACCATCACACACATAAACGCACACACACACACACACACACACACACACACACACACACACACACACACACACACACACACACACACACACACACACACACACACACACACACACACACACACACACACACACACACACACATACACACACACACACTGACCGGGGCACTTCTTGTCATTGCAGGAACGGACCTCCTCTCCAGAGCCGTCACAGGGGTAGCCCTGTATCCCTGTCCCCTCACACATCCGGAAGCGACGCTGCCACCCTGAGTCACACGTCTTACTGCACAGACTCCAGTGGTTCCAGCTGCCCCAGTTACCCCCACCTGAAGAGAGAGGGAGGGGGGGTAGGAGGAGACATAGATTTATGGATATCATGACGTTACATACACACATATTGTATGTATATGTTTTGATGCTGTGAGTATGGCTGTTTGCTCTCTATGTTAGTGTATATCTTTGTCTTACCACCGCAGGATGGGTTGGTACACTCCCTGGTCTCCTGGTGTGGTCCCTTACACTCTGCCCAGACGTGCACCGATGCACTACACCTCCTCTGTCTCTGCTGGCTCCCTGTGGAACAGGTTACACTGCACCTAGACCACGGAGCCCAGTCCAACCACTGGCCCTCCACTAGAGATAGAGGGACAGAGAGAGAGAGAGAGAGAGGGACAGAGAGAGAGAGAGAGAGGGAGAGAGAGAGAGAGAGAGAGAGAGAAAGGATAGAGAGAACAAGAGCGAGAAAGAAAGAGAGAGGGAGGTAGGGAGAGAGAGAGGAAGGGAGGAAGGGAGGGAGAGATGTTAAATTATAGAAGCATTGAAAGGGGGGGTAGAAAGACAGACTAACAAATAAATCCAAACAACTCCAGATTTCCAACACGCTTCGTTATGGAACCAATCAGAGTTCCAGCCAGACATGAAAGAGCAAAAGTGCCCACTTTCCCGAAGTACTTTTGCATGGTTGTTCACTTCTATCTGAGTCCTGATTTTGTTTGGGGGGGGGGGGGGGGGGGGGTGTCTGATTTCCCGCCATAATGCTGTGAGATTTGAAGAGGATTGTGTTCTTCAACCAATTGCATCTGGAGTTTTGGTGGAGGACTTGTGAAGAGAGACTAAATCAAAGAGGAGAACAGCCTTTTAATCAAATTAAAGTACTGCCAGTCAGACGGCAGCGGATGAATACGGAATACTGAGCAGTCGCACCAAAGCCTGATAACATACACCCACTCCGTAACGAAAGCCTCCACTTTTCTCTTTGATGAATAATCGAGTGGAAAATTACACCGTTGGCAGCTATCCAATATTTACATTTTAAATGTATATTATACACAAAAACAAGATAGACAAAAACACATATGGAGATATACAGATATACTGTACAGTACATTCTAGATATAGTTGACATGTACGTTCTAGATATATTTGACATGTACATTAAAAACTCTTATCGCTAGGGGTCAGATTTTTTTTTTTTTCTTAAAATAACGTTCCCAAGGTAAACAGACATTTTCTCTGGCCCAGAGAGTAGAATATGCATATAATTTACAGATTAGGATAGAAAACACTCCAAAGTTTCCAAAACTGTCAAAATATTGTCTGTGAGTATAACAAAACGTATTCTGCAGACGAAAACCTGAGAAAATATAACCCGGAAGTGATATTTTTAAAATGAAATCTGTGTTTCCTGGACCGTCTTTCTTCCATTTAAAGGGGTATCAACCAGATTCCTTTCCCAATGGCTTCCTCAGGCTGTGACCAGGCTTTAGACATAGTTTCAGGCTTTTATTTTGAAAAATTAACGAGATTTTTCAAAAATAGTCAGGTGTCCTCCGAATAGTTCCTGCGCGCGCGAGAGGAGCTGTCCATTTTCCTTTTGTCTCTTATTGAATAGGTTATGGTCCGGTTGAAATATTATCGATTATGTTTGTTAAAAACAACCTGAGGATTGATTATAAAAAACATTTGACATGTTTCTACGACCATTACGGATACTTTTTGGAATTTGTCGAACGGAACAAGGCTTTGGTTTTCTGAACATAACACACAACCCAAATGGCGTTTTTTTGTGATAAAAGTAATATTTATCGAACAAAAATAACATTTGTTGTGTAACTGGGAGTCTCGTGAGTGCAAACATCCAAAGATTATTGTCACGATCGTCTTGAGGATAATGAGTGGACCAAGGCGCAGCGTGTGAAAAATACATCTCTTTTATTAGAGACGAGTGAAACACGAAACGAACACTTATAACCAAACAACAAACGACCGTGAAGCTACAAACGTAAGTGCAAATACAAACGCTACAAACGTTCTACATAGACAATTACCCACAAAACCCAATGCCTATGGCTGCCTTAAATATGGCTCTCAATCAGAGACAATGAACCACAGCTGCCTCTAATTGAGAACCAATCTAGGCAGCCATAGACATACAAACACCTAGACAAGACACTGACCCATTTAACATACAAACCCCTAGACAATCCAAAAACACATACATTCCCCATGTCACACCCTGACCTAACTAAAATAATAAAGAAAACAAAGAATACTAAGGCCAGGGCGTGACAATTATCTAAGGTAAGCAATTCATTTTATTGCTTTTCTGACTTTCGTGACCAAGCTAACCAAGCTAATATAAGGCTAACTGTTCTAGCATTGATTGCTACACTCACAAAAGCTTGGATTTCTTTCGCTGTAAAGTATATTTTCAAAATCTGACACGATAGGTGGATTAACAACAAGCTAAACTGTGTTTTGGTATATTTCACTTGTGATTGCATGATTATAAATATTTTTAGTAATATTTTTGAATTTGGCGCACTGCAATTCTAGCGGTTGTTTAGGAAAATGATCCCGTAAAAGGGATCCGTAGTGCAGAGAAGTTAAAGTAATGCAGTTTGCTCAAATCACTCCAGTGATTTCCAAATGCTTCAGTCTGGATTTAGACCCCATCATAGCACTGAGACTACACTTGTGAAGGTGGTAAATTACCTTTTAACCTGTTTGGGCTGCAGGGGCAGTATTGAGTAGCCAGATAAAAGGTGCCCATTTCAAACGGCCTCGTACTCAATTCTTGCTCGTACAATATGCATATTATTATTACTATTGGATAGAAAACACTCTCTAGTTTCTAAAACCGTTTGAATTATATCTGTGAGTCAAACAGAACTCATTTGGCACAAACTTCCTGACCAGGAAGTGGAAAGTCTGAAATCGAGGCTCTGTTCTACTTCCTGCCTATAAAAGGGCATGATACGTATTAGTATACATGCACTTCATAGACCTTCCCCTGGATGTCAAGAGGCGGTGAGAGAAGAAATTTAGTGTTTATCTTGGTCTGAAGTGGAATACAAGCTCTTTGTATGACGTGTCCCCCATTTCCGGTTTTCTGGAGAGTGCGAGGTGGTACCTGGATTTGCCTTCTGTTTAGCTGTCGTTATAGGCGACTACTATCTCCGGCTTTGATTTTATTTGATACATGTGACCATATCATCGTAAAGTATGTTTTTTCAATATAGTTTAATCAGATTATTGAATTTTTTTCGGGAGTTTTGCCGTGTTCCGTTCTCTGACTTTGTTGACGATGGAGAGATTCGTGCCACTTGGCTAGTGTGCTTGCTAATTCGAGAGGGAAAGTGGCCGTTCTAAATCCAAACAACGATTGTTCCCGACAAAGGACCCCTTGTCCAACATTCTGATGAAAGATCAGCAAAAGTAAGAAACATTTTATGATGCTATTTCATATATCTGTCGTACATGTGAACTAGTCGTCGGCGCCCAACTTTTGGGTACTCTAGCTATACCGAAGCTGGATGTCGTAATGAAGTTATTTTTTAGAATTCTAACACTGCGATTTCATTAAGAACTAATGGATCTATCATTTCCTATACAACATGTATTTTTTAGTTATGTTTATGAATAGCTATTTGGTCAGAATATGTGTGTCAGAAAAAGTGTCAGAAAAATATCCGAACGTTGTGGGAAATAGTAGCTACGTTAGCAGAATGTATAACCACTGATTTCAGCTCTAAATATGCACATTTTCGAACAAAACATAAGTGTATGTATAACCTGATGTTATAGGACTGTCATCTGATGAAGAATATCAAGGTTAGTCAAAAATTATATATCTTTTACTGGTTTGTTACGATCGCTAACTTTTGCTACTGGGGAAGGGCTTGTGTTTCTGGCTATTGTGGTAAGCTAATATAACGCTATATTGTGTTTTTGCTGTAAAACACTTAATAAATCGGAAATATTGGCTGGAATCACAAGATGCCTGTCTTTCATTTGCTGTACACTATGTATTTTTCAGAAATGTTTTATGATGAGTAATTAGGTATTTGACGTTGGTGTCTGTAATTATTCTGGCTGCTTTCGGTGCAATTTCTGATTGTAGCTGCAATGTAAACTATGATTTATACCTGAAATATGCACATTTTTCGAACAAAACATAGATTTATTGAATAACATGTTATAAGACTGTCATCTGATGAAGTTATTTGTTGGTTAGTTTGGTTGGTTCTTGGTTAGTTAGGTTGGCTTTGTGCATGCTACCTGTGCTGTGAAAAATGTCTGTCCTTTTTTGTATTTGGTGGTGAGCTAACATAAATATACGTGCTGTTTTCACTGTAAAACATTTTAAAAATCGGACATGTTGGCTGGATTCACAAGATGTGTACCTTTCATTTGCTGTATTGGACTTGTTAATGTGTGAAAGTTAAATATTAAAAAAATATATATTTTGAATTTCGCGCCCTGCACTTGAGCTGGCTGTTGTCATATTGTGGGCGGCCTCGGGCCTGCAGCCAGAAGAAGTTAATGGTGTCAGACCGAGGCTCTGCATCTGTCCTCGTGCTCCTAGACCTTAGTGCTGCCTTTGATACCATCGATCACCACATTCTTTTGGAGAGATTGGAAACCCAAATTGGTCTACACGGACAAGTTCTGGCCTGCTTTAGATCTTGTCTGTCGGAAAGATATCAGTTTGTCTCTGTGAATGGTTTGTCCTCTGACAAATCAACTGTAAATGTCGGTGTTCCTCAAGGTTCCGTTTTAGGACCACTATTGTTTTCACTATATATTTTACCTCTTGGGGATGTCATTCGAAAACATAATGTGAACTTCCACTGCTATGCGGATGACCCACAGCTGTACATTTCAATGAAACATGGTGAAGCCCCAAAATTGCCCTCGCTAGAAGCCTGTGTTTCAGACATAAGGAAGTGGATGGCTGCAAACTTTCTACTTTTAAACTCAGACAAAACAGAGATGCTTGTTCTAGGTCCCAAGACACAAAGAGATCTTCTGTTGAATCTGACAATTAATTTTGATGGTTGTAAAGTCGTCTCAAATATAACTGTGAAGGACCTCGGCGTTACTCTGGACCCTGATCTCTCTTTTGAAGAACATATCAAGACTGTTTCAAGGACAGCTTTTTTCCATCTACGTAACATTGCAAAAATCAGAAACTTTCTGTCCAAAAATTATGCAGAAAAATTAATCCATGCTTTTGTTACTTCTAGGTTAGACTACTGCAATGCTCTACTTTCCGGCTACACGAATAAAGCACTAAATAAACTTCAGTTAGTGCTAAATACGGCTGCTAGAATCCTGACTAGAACCAAAACATGTGATCATATTACTCCAGTGCTAGCGTCCCTACACTGGCTTCCTGTTAACTTCTTTATGATAGGGGGCAGCATTTTCACTTTTGGATGAATTGCGTGCCCATAGTGAACTGCCTCCTACTCTGTCCCAGATGCTAATATATGCATAGTATTATTACTATTGGATTTAAAACACTCTGAAGTTTCTAAAACTGTTTGAATGATGTCTGTGAGTATAACAGAACTCATATGGCAGGCAAAAACCTGAGAAAAAATCCAAACAGGAAGTGAGAATTCTGAGACTGGTCAATGTTCAACTCATCGCCGATTCAATTCCCTGTAAGATATGGACCTGTTTGCACTTCCTACGCCTTCCACTAGATGTCAACAGTCTGTAGAACGTGGAACGAAGCTTATGCTGTGTTGTGGGGCCGGATGAGAGGGGAATGAGTAAGTGGTCTGACAGATTGCCAGTTCCTGGTCACGCGCTTTCCTCATGATATCGCCTTACGTTCCATAACTTCTACAGACATGAAGGAATGCTCCGGTTGGAACGTTATTGGATATATGATAACAACATTCTGAAGATTGAATCTCTATGTCACGAATCCCGCCGAGGATGGTGCCTCTTCCTGTTCGGGCGGCGCTCGGCGGTCGTCGTCACCGGCCTACTAGCTGCCATCGATTCTTTTCCTTTTGTTTCTGTTAGTTTGGGCTGATTGGGTGCACCTGTTTTGAGTTTAGTTTGGTGGGTAGGCTATTTAAGGGCAGGTAGCCCGCTGGATTTTGTGCGGGCTTGTATTCTGTTATTTGGTGTTGGATTGTGATGTGGATTTTATTATTTTCTCGGGACAGTTTAGTCCGGTGTTTTTGGACTCGTCTTTTCATGCGCCCGTGTGTTTAGGGCATGATCGTTTTCCCGGTCAATTGGAAAATAAATCCACTTTCTTGAAACCCTGCTCTCTGCGCTTGACTCCTCCACCCAGTACTCCTAGCAGCTCTGACAGAAGCCCGCACCTTCTATGGAGTCAGCAGAAGCAGCGACCACCCCTCTCCCAACTATGGAGGAGCTTGTCCATCATCATGCAGCTGTCCTTCATCGTATCGGGTCAGCGATGGACCAGATGATGGAGAGGATGGAACGATGGGAGAGGAGTGGTCTCCCGACGCCCCCTTCAGCTCCCCTGCAGACGACACAACCCACTCCTACAGTGTCATCGGCTGGGACCAGCACATTGCGTCTCACCCCCCCCAGGGTGTACGATGGAGCAGCGGCTGGTTGCCAGGGATTTCTGCTCCAGCTTGAGCTTTACCTGGCTACCGTGCGTCCGACTCCCTCGGGTGAGGAGAGTGTAAGCCTCCTTGTCTCCTGTTTGTCGGGGAGGGCCCTGGACTGGGCCAACGCAGTCTGGAACAGCCCAGACTCGGCTCGGGACCATTACGCGGAGTTCACCCGCCGGTTTCGAGCGGTGTTCGACCACCCACCAGAGGGCCGAGCGGCGGGTGAGCGTCTGTTCCACCTCAGACAGGAGACGAGGAGCGCCCAGGATTTCGCTTTAGAGTTCCGGACCTTGGCTGCTGGTGCGGGGTGGAATGACAGGGCCTTAATAGACCATTACCGTTGTAGCCTCAGGGAGGACGTCCGCCGGGAGCTAGCTTGTCGGGACACCACACTCTCCCTCGATGAACTGATAGACATGTCGATCCGACTAGCAACCTGCTAGCTGCCCGCGTGCGTTCAGAGGGGGTCCTGTTCATTCCACCTCCCAGCCCTCCCGCTCCAACTCCGATGGAGTTGGGAGGAGCTGCATCTAGGGGGACCGGAGGAGGTGGCTCCTCTTGCACCTACTGTGGCCGGAGAGGACACACTTCGGACCGGTGCTGGAGGAGTCCATCTGGGAGTCGGGATGGCAGGCGGAATACTCCTCGGCCACCCCAGGTGAGTAGGCACAAGACTCACCCAGAGCTCCCTGTTGGTCACATGTTTTTGGTTATTTTTTTCCCTGCGTTTTTCCCCTCTCTTTAGCATAAGGCGCTAGTCGACTCAGGCGCAGCTGGGAGTTTTATGGATCGCGGACTCGCCCGTAAGTTGGGTATTCCGCTGGTGCAGATAGACCCACCTTTTCCCGTGCACTCCCTAGATAGCCGACCGTTAGGGTCAGGGCTGGTCAGGGATGCCACGATTCCGCTGGACATGGTAACCCAGGGGGATCATAGGGAGCAGATCAGTTTTTACCTTATTGATTCACCTGGGTTTCCAGTGGTGTTGGGGGTTCCCTGGCTAGCCATTCACAATCCCCTCAACACCTGTCGACAGGGAGCTCTTCAGGGGTGGTCAGATGAGTATTCAGGTAGGTGTGTGGGAGTTTCCATCGGTGCCACGTCGGTGGAGAGTCCAGACCAGGTTTCCACTGTGCGCATTCCCCCAGAATATGCCGATTTGGCTATCGCTTTTAGTAAGAAAGAAGCGACCAAATTACCACCTCATCGACGGTGGGATTGCGTGATAAACCTCCAGGAGAACGCTGCACTTCCCAGGAGTCACATGTACCCATTGTCACAGGAGGAGACGTTGGCTATGGAGACATATGTCACGGAAGCTCTGGGACAAGGGTTCATTCGGCCCTCCATGTCACCCGCCTCCTCGAGTTTCTTTTTTGTGAGAAAAAAGGAGGGAGGACTTCGTCCGTGCATTGATTATCGAGGTCTAAATTCAATCACAGTGGGATTTAGTTATCCTCTACCTCTCATCGCTACGGCGATGGAATCATTCCACGGAGCGCGTTTTTTCACAAAACTGGACGTCAGGAGCGCGTATAATCTGGTGCGTATTCGGGGAGGAGACGAGTGGAAAACAGCGTTTAGTACCACATCAGGCCACTATGAGTACCTCGTCATGCCGTATGGGTTGAAGAATGCTCCAGCCGTCTTCCAATCCTTTGTAGATGAGATTATCAGGGACTTGCAGGGGCAGGGTGTAGTAGTATATATTGATGACATCTTGATCTATTCTGCCACACGCGCCGCGCATGTCTCCCTGGTGCGCAGGGTGCTTAGGCGACTGCTGGAGCATGACCTGTACGTCAAGGTTGAGAAATGTGTGTTCTCCAAACCAGCCGTTTCCTTCCTGGGTTATCGCATTTCCACCTCGGGGGTGATGATGGAGTGTGACCGCGTTAACGCCGTGCGTAATTGGCCGACTCCGACCACGGTAAAGGAGGTGCAGCGGTTTTTAGGGTTTGCCAATTACTACCGGAGGTTTATCCGGGGTTTTGGCCAAGTGGCGGCGCCCATTACCTCACTGCTGAAGGGGGGGGCCGGTGCGTCTACGGTGGTCGGCTGAGGCAGATGGAGCCTTCAACCAGTTGAAGGCAAGGTTTACTGAGGCTCCAGTGTTGGCGCATCCGGACCCTTCGTTAGCGTTCATAGTGCAGGTGGATGCGTCCGAGGCTGGTGTTGGAGCCGTGCTATCACAGCGCTCGGGTACGCCACCGAAGCTCCGTCCCTGTGCTTTCTTTTCTAAGAAGCTGGAGCCGGCGGAGCGGAACTATGATGTGGGGGACCGGGAGTTACTAGCTATGGTAAAAGCCCTGAAGGTGTGGAGACACTGGCTTGAGGGGGCTAAATACCCTTTTCTCATCTGGACTGACCACCGCAATCTGGAGTATATCCGAGAGGCGAAGAGACTGAATCCGCGTCAAGCTAGGTGGGCCATGTTCTTTACTCGTTTTAGATTTACGATCTCTTACCGACCAGGTTCCCTCAACACTAAGGCCGACGCGCTGTCTCGTCTCTATGACACGGATGACCGGCCCATCGATCCGACTCCCATCCTTCCAGCCTCTTGTCTGGTGGCCCCGGTGGTATGGGAGGTGGACTCGGACATCGAGCGGGCGTTGAGGGTAGAACCTGTGCCGTCCCAGTGTCCGACTGGCCTTAGGTACGTACCGCTTGGTGTTCGTGATCGATTGATTCGGTGGGCTCATACACTACCTTCTTCGGGTCATCCGGGGATTGAGAGGACAGTGCGGGGTCTTTGGGGGAAATACTGGTGGCCCACCTTGGCTAAGGACGTGAGACTCTATGTCTCTTCCTGCTCGGTATGCGCACAGAGTAAGGCTCCTAGGCACCTGCCGAGAGGGAAGTTACAACCCCTCCCGGTTCCACAACGGCCATGGTCTCATTTATCGGTAGATTTCCTGACTGATCTTCCCCCGTCTCAGGGGAACACTACCGTTCTGGTCGTTGTGGATCGGTTTTCTAAGTCCTGTCGTCTCCTTCCATTGCCTGGTCTCCCTACGGCCCTACAGACTGCGGAGGCTCTATTTACCCACGTCTTCCGGCACTACGGGGTGCCGGAGGACATCGTATCTGATCGAGGTCCCCAGTTCACGTCCCGGGTGTGGAGGGCGTTTATGGAGCGTCTGGGGGTCTCGGTCAGCCTTACCTCTGGGTATCACCCCGAAAGTAATGGGCAGGTGGAAAGAGTGAACCAGGAAGTGGGTAGGTTTCTGAGGTCGTATTGCCAGGACCGGCCAGGAGAATGGGCGAGGTACGTCCCGTGGGCAGAGTTGGCTCAGAACTCACTCCGCCACTCCTCAACTAACATGTCGCCATTTGAATGCGTATTGGGGTCGGCGCGCTGCGGGAGCCGCGCGTCAGAGGGGGGGTACTGTCACGAATCCCGCCGAGGATGGTGCCTCTTCCTGTTCGGGCGGCGCTCGGCGGTCGTCGTCACCGGCCTACTAGCTGCCATCGATTCTTTTCCTTTTGTTTCTGTTAGTTTGGGCTGATTGGGTGCACCTGTTTTGAGTTTAGTTTGGTGGGTAGGCTATTTAAGGGCAGGTAGCCCGCTGGCTTTTGTGCGGGCTTGTATTCTGTTTGGTGTTGGTGTTGGTGTTGGATTGTGATGTGGATTTTATTATTTTCTCGGGACAGTTTAGTCCGGTGTTTTTGGACTCGTCTTTTCATGCGCCCGTGTGTTTAGGGCATGATCGTTTTCCCGGTCAATTGGAAAATAAATCCACTTTCTTGAAACCCTGCTCTCTGCGCTTGACTCCTCCACCCAGTACTCCTAGCAGCTCTGACACTCTACTTAGTTTGACCAGTTTATTCGACCTGTTATATAACTTTTTGAAGTTTTCGTCCGAGTTCGCCTGCATTTGCGCGAGCGTTTGGACATGTGCACTAAACATGCTAGCAAAAGTAGCTACTTAGACATAAGTAATGGACATTATCGAACAAAACAACAATTTATTGTGGAACTAGGATTCCTGGGAGTGCATTCTGATGAAGATGATCAAAGGTAAGGGAATATTTATTATGTAATTTCGTATTTCTGTTGACTCCAACATGGCGGAGACATTATGTTATATCTGAGCGCCGTCTCAGATTATTGCATGGTGTGCTTTTTACGTAAAGTTTTAAATCTGACACAGCGGTTTCATTAAAAACAAGTGTATCTTTAATTATATGTAAAACATGTATCTTTCATCAAAGTTTATGATGAGTATTTCTGTTATTTGACGTGGCTCTCTGCAATTTCTCAGGATATTTTGGAGGCATTTCTGAACATGGCACCAATGTAAACTGAGATTTGTGGATATAAATATGCAAATTATCGAACAAAACATAAATGTATTGTGTAACATGATGTCCTATGAGTGTCATCTGATGAAGATCATCAAAGGTTAGTGATTAATTTTATCTCTATTTTTGCTTTTTGTGACTACTATCTTTTGCTGGGAAAATGGCTGTGTTTTTCTGTGGCTATGTACTGAGCTAACATAATCGTTTGGTGTGCTTTCGCCGTAAATCCTTTTTGAAATCAGACATGTTGGCTGGATTCACAACATGTGTAGCTTTAATTTGGTGTCTTTCATGTGTGATTTCATGAAAGATAGATTTTTATAGTAATATATTTGAATTTGGCGCGCTACATTTTTTCTGGCTTTTGGCCAAGTGGGACGCTACTTTCCCACATATCCCAGAGAAGTTAAGGCAAGGGCTGATTTCAAGGTTTTACTGCTAACCTACAAAGCATTACATGGGCTTGCTCCTACCTATCTTTCCGATTTTGTCCTGCCGTACATACCTACACTTACGCTACGGTCACAAGACGCAGGCCTCCTAATTGTCCCTAGAATTTCTAAGCAAACAGCTGGAGGCAGGGCTTTCTCCTATAGAGCTCCATTTTTATGGAATGGTCTGCCTACCCATGTGAAAGACGCAGACTCGGTCTCAACCTTTAAGTCTTTACTGAAGACTCATCTCTTCAGTGGGTCATATGATTGAGTGTAGCCTGTCCCAGGAGTGTGAAGGTGAACAGAAAGGCTCTGGAGCAACGAACCGCCCTTGCTGTCTCTGCCTGGCCGGTTCCCCTCTCTCCACTGGGATTCTCTGCCTCTAACCCTATTACAGGGGCTGAGTCACTGGCTTACTGGTGCTCTTTCATGTAGTCCCTAGGAGTGGTGCGTCACTTGAG
>NC_052333.1:20980272-21017772 GCF_016432855.1 Salvelinus namaycush | reverse complement strand
ATGCATACATGCAAGCATGTATCACACAGCTTCACACATACACACACACTATCAAAGAGCCATATCCTCTACCCAAGGACAGTCACAGGGTCTGTGATGGGATTCATCATCTCAAAGGTCCATTGCCTTAGAACTTCCATAAGCTCTGTGAGTCTCACTGTCACAAACTCCCTCCTCTCTCAGTGTCTCTCTCCCACTCTCTCTTTCCCACTCTCTCTTGCTCTTTTCCTCCCTCTCACTCTGACTGTCTCTCTTTCTCTGTGTCTCTTGCTATCTCTTTTTCTCTCTCTTCCTCCCTCTCTCCAACAGCATGTTAAAACAGCCAAGCAGGCGTGCTACAGTCGATTAAAACGTCTATTTTCTTCTTCCTGTCTTCCTCCTCTCCTCCAGATATCCCCTCCCAATTCCTGTCTGTCTGTCTGATTGTATTTTTTCATTTTTAGCTGTGCATAAGCATTCCCTTTATTAGGGAGATGAAGAGTCTGTAGTGAGGATGATAATAGTTAGCATTTTTGGCAGCCTAGTGGTTAAGAGCATTGGATCAATAACTGAAAGGTTGATGGTTAAAATCCCAGAGTCGACTACATTATATATTTTTGTTGATGTGCCATTGAGCAAGGCAGTTAAAACATATGTGGTCGACTCTGGGATTTGAACCACCAACCTTTTGGTTACTGATATAATGTGGTCAATAAGAGTGTCGCTAAGTGACTAAAATGTAAATGTAAAATTAGTAAGACAGACTGTAATCAGCCAGCCAATGAGACAGAGACAGTAGACTGTAGCCAGCCAATAACACAGAGGCAGTAGACTGTAGCCAGTCAATAACGCATAGACAGTAGACTGTAGCCAGCCAATAACACATAGAGTGTAGACTGTAGCCAGCCAATAACACAGAGAGAGTCGACTGTAGCCAGCCAATAACACAGAGACAGTAGACTGTAGCCAGCCAATAACACCGGGACAGTAGACTGTAGCCAGCCAATAACACAGAGACAGTAGACTGTAGCTAGCCAATAACACAGAGACAGTAGACTGTAGCTAGCCAATAACACAGAGACAGTAGACTGTAGCCAGCCAATAACACAGAGACAGTAGACTGTAGCCAGCCAATAACACAGAGACAGTAGACTGTAGCCAGCCAATAACACAGAGACAGTAGACTGTAGCTAGCCAATAACACATAGACAGTAGACTGTAGCCAGCCAATAACACAGAGACAGTAGACTGTAGCCAGCCAATAACACAGAAACAGTAGACTGTAGCCAGCCAATAACACAGAGACAGTAGACTGTAGCCAGCCAATAACACAGAGACAGTAGACTGTAGCCAGCCAATAACACATAGAGGGTAGACTGTAGCCAGCCAATAACACAGAGACAGTAGACTGTAGCTAGCCAATAACACATAGACAGTAGACTGTAGCTAGCCAGTAACACAGAGACAGTAGACTGTAGCCAGCCAATAACACAGAGACAGTAGACTGTAGCTAGCCAATAACACAGAGACAGTAGACTGTAGCCAGCCAATAACACAGAGACAGTAGACTGTAGCCAGCCAATAACACAGAGACAGTAGACTGTGCTAGCCAATAACACAGAGACAGTAGACTGTAGCCAGCCAATAACACATAGACAGTAGACTGTAGCCAGCCAATAACACAGAGACAGTAGACTGTAGCTAGCCAATAACACAGAGACAGTAGACTGTAGCCAGCCAATAACACAGAGACAGTAGACTGTAGCTAGCCAATAACACAGAGACAGTAGACTGTAGCCAGCCAATAACACAGAGACAGTAGACTGTAGCCAGCCAATAACACAGAGACAGTAGACTGTAGCCAGCCAATAACACAGAGACAGTAGACTGTAGCCAGCCAATAACACAGAGACAGTAGACTGTAGCTAGCCAATAACACAGAGACAGTAGACTGTAGCCAGCCAATAACACAGAGACAGTAGACTGTAGCCAGCCAATAACACAGAGACAGTAGACTGTGCTAGCCAATAACACATAGACAGTAGACTGTAGCCAGCCAATAACACATAGACAGTAGACTGTAGCCAGTAGGTATATTCTAATAAATTACACACAAAGATATTCAAGAGTATTTCAGGTTATAGGACGGCAGATATAAACATTTATAAAAGTCATACAGATAGCAGAAACAAACAAATGATAACAACCCAATTATTGACACACAGCACCATATGCTCATTAATGCACTTGTTTTAAGACATTGTGACACAAACTTCAAACCGAAGAGCTGCATACCACCCTGCATACCACCCTGCATACCACTGCTGGCTTGCAAAACGAAGAGCTGTTGGCTGACCTGGTCAGTCCCTGGGCGGGAGACCAGATGCTGCTGGAAGTGGTGTTGGAGGGCCAGCAGGAAGCACTCTGTCCTCTGGTCTAAAGAAAATATCCCAATGCCCCAGGGCACTGCCCTCTGTAGGGTGCTGTCTTTCGGATGGGACGTGAAACGGGTGTCCTGACTCTCTGAGGTCATTAAAGATCCCATGGCACTTATCGTAAGAGTAGGGGTGTTAACCCCGGTGTCCTGGCTAAATTCCCAATCTGGCCCTCAAACCATCACGGTCACCTAATAATCCCCAGTTTACAATTGGCTCATTCATTCCCCTCCTCTCCCCTGTAATGATTCCCCAGGTCGTTGCTGTAAATGAGAACGTGTTCTCAGTCAACTTACCTGGTAAAATAACAGAAAAATAAATAAAAACTTCAAGTCTTGGATAGTGTTTTTCACCCTGTAGCAGCTTTACCTCTACCAGTTGGACAGATGTGTTCTATAAGTCAAATTTATGGAATTTGAACATATGAATGTACATGGGACACAATGGCATGATTGTCAAATGGTTACATGCTAGACAGATACAACATCTGTTCTGTGACAGGCTGCAATCACTGTCAATCAAAGCTTGCCCTGCCCCTTATTCTGAGTGTCCTCAAATGACCCTCAATGACATTGATTGTCCCACCCCATTCCTACACCAAACGGCTCGACACCAAATTGGAATAGAGCCATCCAGTGCACTTGACAATGAGATTGGAATGCAGCCACACAATGATTAATCACTCCTCCTGACAAGGTAATAGGTAATATCAAAGAGACAGAGGCTGGACCACAGCAATCAAACACTGTAGAAACCCAAACGAGAGGTAAATTATGAAAAAAAGAAATGAAAAGGAAAGAAATAAAGAACAAAAAAAGAAATGAAGACTGAAAGACAGAAAGAAGGAATGAAAAAAGGAGAAAACAAACCTAGCCAGAGGAGTAGAAACCGCTGTAAAGCAACAACTTTACTATCTCTCCAACTGTGCTGAAACTGAGCGTTCTATTATGGATCTAAGAGATGAGCAGAGATTTATAAAGAGAACTGTAGTAAAAGTGGAGATGTCAGCTCATGCTTCTACACCTGCATTGATTGCTGTTTGGGGTTTTAGGCTGGGTTTCTGTACAGCACTTTGAGATATCAGCTGATGTAAGAAGGGCTATATAAATGAATTTGATTTGATTTGATCGTATTGAACAAGACTGGACAGGAGAGGACATATGGGGACTGATTGAGTAATATGACAGTGTAGAAACAAAGTAGTGCCACATAGATATAGGATAACAGAGTTAGAAAGGGATATGGAGAATGATAAAAAAAAGAGGATATCAAGAGAAAGACAGAGGAACAGAGACACAGACAGAGAGAGAGAAAGAGGTGCATGACATGTATTATGTAAATGATATATGGTAGGCAGAGAGAGAGGGAGAAAGAGGAGAGAGAGAGAGAGAAAGAGAGGGAGAGAGAGAGAGAGCGAGAGAGAGAGAGAGAGAGAGAGAAAGAGAGAGAGAGAGAGAGAGATAGTGAGAGAGAGAGAGAGAGAGGGAGAAAAACAGATAGATGGAGTATATACAGTGTGTATAAGAGATGGCACTGAATGAGACAATACTATGTTGCAGAGTTTGGTCTGTGTCTCAGGCCCTTCACAGAAGGAGAAGCAGAGGGACAGACTGATCGATGGACAGAGAGATAGACAGACATATAGATAGAGGTGTATATGTACAATACCAGTCAAAAGTTTGAACACACCTACTCATTCAATGTTTTTTCTTTATTTTTACTATTTTCTACATTGTAGAATAATATTGAAGACATTAAAACTATGAAATAACACATATGGAATCATGCAGTAACCAAAAAAGTGTTAAACAAATGTATATATATTTTATATTTGAGATTCTTCAAAGTAGCCACCCTTTGCCTTGATGACAGCTTTGCACACTCTTGGCATTCTCTCAACCAGCTTCACCTGGAATGCTTTCCAACAGTCTTGAAGGAGTTCCCACATATGCTGAGCACTTGATGGTGGCTTTTCCTTCCCTCTGCGGTCCAACTCATCCCAAACCATCTCAATTGGGTTCAGGTAAGGTGATTGTGGAGACCAGGTCATCTGATGCAGAATTCCATCACTCTCCTTCTTGGTCAAATAGCCCTTACACAGGCTGGAGGCCCTTACACAGCCCGGAGGTTTTGATGTCTTCACTATTATTCTACAAAATAAAAAATAGTAAAAATAAAGAAAATCCCTTGAATGAGTAGGTGTGTCCATAACTTTTGACTGGTACTGTATATGAGATGGTACTAACCGGGACACACTGCTATGTTGCAGAGTTTGGTCTGTTTCTCAGGCCACCCACAGAGCTTGGCCTCTCCTCCGCTCACACAGTTCCTGGTTCGGGTCCTGGAGCCCCGCCCACACGTGACAGAACAAAGGCTCCATGACGACCACTCCTCCCACAGCCCATGGACTGCAACACCCAGAGACAGCAGGCACACACAGCCAATGGGGATGAGAGAATGAGAGATACGAGGTGTGTGGAGTTGCCTGTTATAGCCAATGAGGACAGAGAATGAACGAGGAGGAGGATCCCACCCCCTGTCACAATCATTAGTGTTAGAGAATGTGAGCTAAGAGGCGGGATCATAACTCCTGTCAGCAAAGGGGTTAGAGGATGAGACAAAAAGTGAGTAAATGAACACTAGCACAACTCTCAAAAGAACCAACAGTAACGCAGATGGCACAGAGGTAAGATGTGGCCACCTCTCCATATCGTTCAAACCAGGAAAGAACACGCTCCAAGCTACCCACAACCTCCACCTCCACATGCAGCTGTTACGAAGGACTGGGCCGCGCTCAGAACGTCACAACGTTGAAGTACGTTCCGATAAATGGATTTATGCACAGTGAGTATGACATGATCATAAAGTACATTCCAAATTGATTAAAACATACTATACTTTTTGGTCACTAAAATGTCACGTTGAGGGCACAGCATTATCAGACTCTGATTAGGAATATGGTTAAACATTCATCAATTTGCTCATTCAAATGATGTGATGCCTTCTATTTCATATATTTTAATGAACATCTTAAAAGAACCTGGGACAGTATTCATAAAGCCTCTCAGAGTTGCCAGGTCACAGTTGTAAATGAGAACTTGTTCTCAGCTAGCCTACCTGGTTAAATAAAGGTGAAATAAAAAATAAAAATTAAATAAAAGAGTATGGGTGCTGATCTAGGATCAGTTTTGCCTTTTAAACATAAGGAATACGGCGGCAAGACTGATCCTAGAGAATACGGCGGCCTGGTTTTTCAGAGGAAGCTCTCTTGTTCTTACCGCTCTGAGTAGGAGTTGCTTATGGGCACAGGTCTAGGATCAGTTAACTGTTCCAAATTAAACTTGTTTACCAAAAGGGTTTACCAAGAGGGACCTAAGATCAGTGTCTAGGAGCAAAGTCCTCCTCTGTACAATGGTACCATAGAGTTGTATAGAGGGCCCTTCTTTGAAATCTACTAAAATGGGCTTAGTGGCAAGTGAGTCCTTTATCCAACTCTACGAATGGGACTGGGAGTTAGCCGTGGGACAGTGTTGAGTTATGGCATGCTGGGGGTGAAGTGTTGAGGAACCAGAGCAGCACAATGCGGAGAAACACAGCACGTCAGCGTACGCAATACACCGCAAACCAGTAAGACAAATAAACAGACTAGCATGTGTGTCCACAGAACCAGACACATACAGATCACTATAACCAGACTAGTCGTAAGAAAGGAGGAAAAGATAAATACTTGGAGAGAAGAGGAGTGAGGGATGGAGAGATAGGGAGAAGCACAGGGAAAATACATGGCTTTTGGAAGTATGAATGGACAATCTTATGGCAATATGAGATTTGAAGACACAAAGGCAGAGGTGAAGAAAAATAGAAAATGCATTCTAATGAGTCAGAGATTTTGAAGGTGTGCATAGTTTTAACACTTTGGGGAATATTGAACGAGAGAGATGGAAAGAGTGAGAAATGTTTTTTAAAATAAATTAATCGAGGGAGAAAAGGCTGAAGGGAGGGGTGTTGAAAGACAATGTGAGATATATGAGGAACGAGAGAAAAATAAGATGATTAAAGAAGAATTAGAAAGAGATGAGAGAGAGAGAGAGAGAGAGAGAGAAAGAGAGTACAAAAAAGTATGAAAATGTATGCACTCACTACTGTAAGTCGCTCTGGATAAGGGCGTTCGGGAAGAGAAAGAAAGATGGAGAATGAGAGATGGAGAGAGAGAGAGAGAGATGGAGAGAGAGAGATGGAGATATGGAGAGAGAGAGAGAGAGGGAGAGAGAGAGAGGGAGAGAGTGAGAGAGAGAGAGAGAGAGAGAGAGAGAGGGGGAGGGAGAGAGAGAGGGGGAGGGGAGAGACAGAGAGAGAGAGAGAGAGAGAGGGAGAGAGAGAGAGAGAGAGAGAGAGAGAGAGAGAGAGAGAGAGAGAGAGGGAGGGGGAGAGAGAAAGGGAGAGAGAAGAATATCTGCCTGGTCTGCTTAGCCATGAAAAAAAGCCAAACAGTTGGTTTTAAGCATCCTCTGAGAGCAAAACTTAAGGTACATTGTTTATAAAATCACAGATTTTTTAATGTAATCAACTAACTCCATCTTGAGAATATTGAGCTGCTAATGTAAGCACAGACTACAGGAAACGTCTCCATCCAAACGGTTCACTAGAGGGCCCTTAAAAAGCAGCTGGATACTTGTTAAACATTGTCTATTCATCTACAAGGAATCGGGCTCGCTCAGATTCACTGGTAACATCTTGAATGGAGAGTAGTTAGAATCTAATTAATTACTAGAGCTAAAGCGATCTATTTCACACCAATAAAGCATGCTTACACTCTTAGAAAAAAAGGTTTCAAAAGGGCACATTGGCTGTTCCATGTAAACCCCACTGATTAAAAAAAAGTGTATATATTTTTTAGGGGGTAGATCAGCTTTAATATTGCAGAAAGATTGTAGCTTTACTCAATGTATTTGTCTGCATCATTTCCAATCCCTCATATATGATTGGGGCTAAATATAAATATTGATATATACAGTTGAAGTAAGAAGTTTACACCTTAGCCAAATACATTTACACTCAGTTTTTCACAATTCCTGACATTTAATCCTAGTAAAAATTCCCTGTCTTAGGTCAGTTAGGATCACCACTTTATTTTAAGAATGTGAAATGTCAAAATAATAGTAAAGAAAATGATTTATTTCAGCTTGTATTTCTTTCATCACATTCCCAGTGGGTCAGAAGTTTACATACACTCAATTAGTATTTGGTAGATTTGCCTTTAAATTGTTTCACTTGGGTCAAACATTTCGGGTAGCCTTCCACAAGCTTCCCACAATAAGTTGGGTGAATTTTGGCCCATTCCTCCTGACAGAGCTGGTGTAACTGAGTCAGGTTTGTAGGCCTCCTTGCTCGCACATGCTTTTTCAGTTCTGCCCACACATTTTCAACAGGATGGATGTCAGGGCTTTGTGGTGGCCACTTCAATACCTTGACTTTGTTGTTCTTAAGCCATTTTGCCACAACTTTGGAAGTATGCTTGGGGTCATTGACCATTTGGAAGACTGATGTCTTGAGATGCTGCTTCAATATATCCACATAATTTTCCTCCCTCATGACGCCATCTATTTTGTGAAGTGCACCAGACACTCCTGCAGCAAAGCATGCTGCCACCCCCGTGCTTCACGGCTGGGGTGGTGTTCTTCGGCTTGCAAGCCACCACCTTTTTCCTCCAAACATAACGATGGTCATTATGGCCAAACAGTTCTATTTTTTTTTCATCAAACCAGAGGACATTTCTCCAAAAAGTATGATCTTTGTCCCCATGTGCAGTTGCAAACTGTAGTCTGGCTTTTTTATGGCAGATTTGGAGCAGTGGCTTCTTCCTTGCTGAGCAGCCTTTCAGGTTATGTCGATATAGGATTCGTTTTACTGTGGATATAGATAATTTTGTACCTGTTTCCTCCAGATCTTCACAAGGTCCTTTGCTGTTGTTCTGGGATTGATTTGCACTTTTCGCATCAAAGTACGTTCATCTCTAGGAGACAGAACGCATCTCCTTCCTGAGTGGTATGCCGGCTGCGTGGTCCCATGGTGTTTATACTTGCGTACTATTGTTTGTACAGATGAATGTGGTACCTTCAGGCATTTGGAAATTGCTCCCAAGGATGAACCACACTTGTGGAGGTCAAATTTTTTTTTTCTGAGGTCTTGGCGGATTTCTTTTGATTTTCCCATGATGTCAAGCAAGGAGGCACTGAGTTTGAAGGTAGGCCTTGATATACATCCACAGGTACACCTACGATTGACTCAAATGATGTCAATTAGCCTATCAGAAGCTTCTAAAGCCATGACATCTTCTGGAATTTTCCAAGCTGTTTAAAGGCAATTAGTGTATGTAAACTTCTGACCCACTGGAATTGTGATACAGCCAATTATAAGTTAAATATTCTGTCTGTAAACAATTGTTGGAAAAATTACTTGTGTCATTCACGAAGTAGATGTTCTAACCGATTTGCCAAAACTATAGTTTGTTAAGAAGACATTTGTGGAGTGATTGAAAACTAGTTTTAATGACTCCAACCTAAGTGTATGTAAAATTCCGACTTCAACTATATATATATATATATACACATACCCACATATATATAAATATACATACATATACATACAAATACACACATGCATATATATTTTTTTTATTTGTATTTTTATTTTATATATGTTGCTTTCTTATTCCCTGCAAACCCTACCAACCCCTCCTCCAATTGGAGTAAACTGATAAACAATAACACTTAGGCTTCTACCTTCAGTTTAAACAAACTGTAACGCTCGTCGTTGTAAGGAAGAGTGGACCAAAGCGCAGCGTGGAAAGTGTTCATGATATTTATTGTCAAGAATCACTCAAACAAAAATAACGAATACAAAAACGAAAGCTGTTAGGAGAATGTTGTTCTCATGTTCATTAACCAATTCAATTAAAATACTCTGTCTGTTACTAAGAATTTGTAAGGTTCTTATTAAAATGAAACAGACAGAGGCCAGTCTACTTAGTCAGCAGGTTTATTTACGAGAGCTCTGCTTATCATTTCCTGTACATTGGTATATATACCTCACATTTCGTCATAAATGTCCCTCCTCCTCTCAGAAACAATGACAATATAGTTCACGAGTCATTTCCTTCTCATACATTGCCTGTCATCTGTTATCTTCTTGTTAATAGGGGGCGACATTTTCATTTTTTGGCTAAATGGCGTACCCATTTGAAACTGCCTATTTCTCAGCCCCCGAAACTAGAATATGCATATAATTATCAGATTAGGATAGAAAACACTCTAAAGTTTCCAAAACTGTCTTAATATTGTCTGTGAGTGAAACAGAACTATTATTGCAAGCGAAAACCGGAGGAAAATCTAAACCGGAAGTGTATTTTTGTTGCAACCTCACAGTTCTGAGGCCTGTCTAATGAGCATTTAAAGGGGTATCAACTAGAACTTTTTCTATGGCTTCCCTAGGGTGTCAACAGTCATTAGACAAAGTTTCAGACGTTTGTCTTGAAAAATGAGCGTGAAGGGGCACATTGCGTAAGTGGATAGGTGGGGGCTCCCAGAGAGATTTGTGCGCAAGGAGAAAGGCAGCCATTGTTCCTCCCGTTCGTAATGAATAAGCAACACTCTCGGTTGATATATTATCGAATAGATATTTGAAAAACAACCTTAGGATTCATGATAAAAAACGTTTGACATGTTTCTGTGGAGTTTATGGATATTATTTGGCATTTTCGTATGCGTTTTGGCGAATGCTCTTTACGGTGGTTTTTGGCTCATAAGGAACCAAACGAACGGGAGGTGTTTGGATATAAAAGTAATATTTATCGAACATAAAGAACATTTGTTGTGTAACTGGGAGTCTCGTGAGTGGAACCACCCGAAGATTATCAAAGGTAAGCGATTCATTTGATTGCTTTTATAACTTTCGTGGCCAAGCCAAGCAAGCTAATATAAGGCTACGCTAATGTGGCATAGAATGCTACACTCACAAAAGCTTGGATTTCTTTCGCTGTAAAATATATTTTCAAAATCTGACACGATAGGTGGATTAACAACAAGATAAACTGTGTTTTTGGTATATTTCACTTGTGATTGCATGATTATAAATATTTTTAGGAATATTTTTTAGTCTGATACGTTTGGAATTTTCTCTCTTCCGTTCAGGACCTGAATGAGGCACACTTTTTTTCTTCATGACGCACAACCCAAATGGCGTTTTTTTGTGATAAAAGTAATATTTATCGAACAAAAAGAAGATTTGTTGTGTAACTGGGAGTCTCGTGAGTGGACACGTCTGAAGATTATCTAAGGTAAGCCATACATTTTATTGCTTTTCACTCTTTCGTGACTCTTTGGTGACATGCTGATTTGGGGTTAGCTGATTTAGCATTAAAAGCTACACTCACAAAAGCTTGGATTTCTTTCGCTGTAAAATATATTTTCAAAATCTGACACGATAGGTGGATTAACAACAAGCTAAGCTGTGTTTTGCTATATTTCACTTGTGATTGCATGATTATAAATATTTATAGGATGTTTTTGAATTTGGCGCGCCTGCAATTCAGCTGTTGTTTAGGAAAGTGCTCCCGGATGCGGTATGGGTATTAAGTAGAGGTTTTAAACAATCTACTACAAGCCCAAGGTCTGTCCCCTCCCTGGATGGGGACAGAATGTCCTGTAAGGAACACAGTAGTACAGCTTGTCTGTCGATAGCTCCTCTCTCCCCTCCCTGGATGGGGACAGAATGTCCTGTAAGGAACACAGTAGTAGAGCTTGTCTGTCGATAGCTCCTCTCTCCCCTCCCTGGGTGGGGACAGAATGTCCTGTAAGGAACACAGTAGTACAGCTTGTCTGTCGATAGCTCCTCTCTTCCCTCCCTGGGTGGGGACAGAATGTCCTGTAAGGAACACAGTAGTAGAGCTTGTCTGTTGATAGCTCCTCTCTTCCCTCCCTGGGTGGGGACAGAATGTCCTGTAAGGAACACAGTAGTACAGCTTGTCTGTCGATAGCTCCTCTCTTCCCTCCCTGGGTGGGGACAGAATGTCCTGTAAGGAACACAGTAGTAGAGCTTGTCTGTTGATAGCTCCTCTCTTCCCTCCCTGGGTGGGGACAGAATGTCCTGTAAGGAACACAGTAGTAGAGCTTGTCTGTCGATAGCTCCTCTCTTCCCTCCCTGGGTGAGGACAGAATGTCCTGAAAGGAACACAGTAGTAGAGCGTGTCTGTCGATAGCTCCTCTCTCCCCTCCCTGGGTGGGGACAGAATGTCCTGTAAGGAACACAGTAGTAGAGCTTGTCTGTCGATAGCTCCTCTCTTCCCTCCCTGGGTGGGGACAGAATGTCCTGTAAGGAACACAGTAGTACAGCTTGTCTGTCGATAGCTCCTCTCTTCCCTCCCTGGGTGGGGACAGAATGTCCTGTAAGGAACACAGTAGTAGAGCTTGTCTGTCGATAGCTCCTCTCTTCCCTCCCTGGGTGGGGACAGAATGTCCTGTAAGGAACACAGTAGTACAGCTTGTCTGTCGATAGCTCCTCTCTTCCCTCCCTGGGTGGGGACAGAATGTCCTGTAAGGAACACAGTAGTAGAGCTTGTCTGTCGATAGCTCCTCTCTCCCCTCCCTGGGTGGGGACAGAATGTCCTGTAAGGAACACAGTAGTAGAGCTTGTCTGTCGATAGCTCCTCTCTCCCCTCCCTGGGTGAGGACAGAATGTCCTGTAAGGAACACAGTAGTAGAGCTTGTCTGTCGATAGCTCCTCTTATCTCATACGTTGTCTCACACTTGCATCCTGCTTACATACTAAAAGTTATATTTAGTTCGTTTTTAGTCATGGCCTTCCTCTAACCTCCACCTCATTTGTTTCTGATATCCATCCAGTCCAATTTCAAAATGCCATATATTTTTAACTGTTCTATTTCACAACATTTCTGAACCTATAGACATTTTACAGACACAGTATATTTTACATTTGTTATCTTGTTGTTATTAGTCCCACCATTCAGCTCCATTCAACCCCTCCCATCTATCTCTTAACACTATCCATATTGGATTTCTATCTGCCATATATTTTTCAACTGTGCTGTGATGCTTCACAAAAGTTCTGAACCTTTCTATTCTCATAGTTTCGCCAGATTGTAAATTAAAGATAAACATTTTTGCTAAAATTATTATTATATTATTTATCAATTGACTATGACTTTTCAAATAACCCAGTATTGCTAACTGCAGCGTTAGCTCCAGGTAAATATTGCAATTCTTTAGCCATTCTTGGACCTGTGACCAAAAATGAGCTACATATGAACAGTACCAAAATAAATGATCTAATGACTCTATTTGTGTTAGCTGCATGTGTGACATAACTCCACCCGTCCAATTTATGATATCATTTACAAAGATTATACCTTTTAAAACATATTTTTTCATCAATTACTATATTTTAGTTTAACCACAATATTTGTTGTATTGTTTGCTCTGTCTTTTCTGGTGAATTAAACTGAAATTGCAATCAACTTTCTATGGCTTGTTTAAAAAATAACTATATTTAGAGATGATTTCGGTTTCAAATAACCAAAAGTGAGCGGTTGTAATCTGAATAAAGGGAAAAAGGCCATTATTAAACATGGGGTGAGACATTCTTACTAATTTGCTAGAGAACCATTTCAGATTTAAATATAACTTTTGTATGACTGAAGCCTTTAGTGAGAGGTATAATGCTTTCATTATATAAATAGGCCCTTTTAATTTTGTCTGGCTTGCATTCCAAATAAAATGTATTATATTTTTTCAAATAACTTTAAAAACAGGTCGCTAAGTGTAGGCAAAATCACAAGTAAATAGATACATTTTGATATGACTAAAGAGTTAATCGAGGTGATTTTTCCACAAATAGAAAAGTGTTTTCCTTTCCATGGTAGCATTTTTGAATCACAACACTGAAGAGTAAGATGCCTACATTTTTTTTACATGGACTGGATCTTTATATTTGCCACTTGGATCCGTTCAGTAATAATGAAATCAGACCTTCTTGTTGAGTGTCCGATAATTGAATATTTATATAGGAGTGGTTAAAACATGCTAATAACAGTCCTCTGAGTTTATCAAAAAAGTTTGGTATACCTCCACTGGTATGTCATCCAGCCCTGGAGTTTTCCAGAACTTAAAGTCTTTAATTGCATCAAGAAGTTCCTCCTCTGTAATTTGCCTTCACATGAGTCATTCTGCACAGCTGTTAATTCTACATTATTAATAGAAAAACAATCCATACAATTAGCCTTGGTTAGTGGAGATGGAGGAGACTGAAACAAAAACATATGCTTAAAGTCCTTTACTTTCTCTTTCAAAATATAGTTTGGTGAATCATGGGTGACTCCATCATTTGTAACAAGTTTCAGTAAATAATTTTTGAAGATTAAAACAGAATTTCGCTTTATTTTATAATATATTACACTGGATTTTTCTTAAATAAGTTCCTCCATCTATTTTTGTGTTTCCTCTAACTTAATCTGTGCCTTTATGGTACAGTTTTTATTGCTATCTAACTGTACTGTTAGTCCTTCAATTTCCTTTGTTAATATGGACTCTTTTGATCTAAATTGTTTTTGTTTTAGAGATGAGTACTGAAAGGGTTTTACATGAAACCAAAAAGGGTTCTACCTGGTACCAAAAGGTTTCTTCAAAGGGTTATGCTATGGGGAAAGTCGAAGAACCATTTTAGGTTCTAGATAGTACCTTTTCTTCTAAGAGTGAAGGTAGAATAGAGGGGATTGGAGGTAAGGATTACAGGAAAGAGACAGGAAAGAGAGAGATAGACAGAGGCAGAGAAATGAAGGAGAGCGATAAGACTGGTGCATTATAAACTGAACAGACAGAAAAAGGCATCCAAGTTCTGTCAGACTGATAGGCCACCAAACATCTGTAGAGGATGGATGTCATTGTTGGGTAAATGGGTAGGTGCTAAAAAACACAGTGAGATACAGGGCCTTCAGAAAGAATTTACACCCCTTGATTTTTTCTACATTTTGTTGTGTTACAGCTTGAATTTAAAATGGATTACATTTAGATTTTATGTCACTGGCTTAAACACAATACCACATAATGTCAAAGTGGAAATATGTTTTTAGAAATGGTGACAAAATAATTAAATATGAAAAGTTAAAATGTCTTCAGTCAATAAGCATTCAAACCTTTTGTTATGGCAAACCTAAATAAGTTATGGGGCTCCCGAGTGGCACAGCGGTCTAAGGCACTGCATTTCAGTGCTAGAGGCATCACTACAGATCCTGGTTGGATTGCAGGCTGTTTCAAAACCAGCCATGATTGTAAGTCCCATAGGGCGGCACACAATTGGCCCAGCGTCATCCGGGTTAGGGTTTGGCCGGGGTAGGTCTTCATTGTAAATAAGAATTTGTTTTTAACTGACTTGCCTCGATATAAAAATAAAACGTTCAGGACTGAAAATGTGCTTAACAAGTCACATAATAAGTCGCATGCTCACTCTGCGTGTAATAATAGTGTTTAACATAATTTTTGAATGACTACCTCATCTCTGTACCCCACACATACAATTATCTGTAAGGTCCCTCAGTTGAGCAGTTCAAACACAGATTTAACCACATACACCAGGGAGGTTTTCCAATGCCTCTTAAAGAAGGGTACCTACATGTATTGGTAGATGGGTAGATGTATTGGTTGGGGAAGAAAAAACAAAGCAGACATTGAATATCCCTTTAAGAAGTTATTCATTACACTTTGGATGGTGTATCAATACTACTCCCAGTCACTACAAAGATACAGGCGTCCTTCCTAACTCAGTTGCCGGAGAGGAAGGAAACCTCTCAGGGATTTCACCATGAGGCCAATGGTGACATTAAAATAGTTACAGAGTTTAATGAATGATTAATCCAACACATCACTGAGTAACACTTCAGTTTTTCATGCATGGTGGTTGTTGTCCTCCTGTTATGTGCATGCTTTACATCAGGAGACTTTCAGTATAAAAATAAACAGAATAGAGGTAAAATAACCTGGTTCAGTCTGCTTTCCAACAGACACTGGGAGACAAATTCACCTTTCAGCAGGACAATAACCTAAAACAAAAGGCCAAATCTACACTAGAGTTGCGTTCCAAGATTACATTGAATGTTCCTGAGTGGCCTAGTTACAGATGGACTTAAATTGGCTTGTAAATCTATGGCAAGACTTGAAAATGGCTGTCAAGCAATGATCAACAATCAAATTAACAGAGCTTGAAGAATTCTTGAAATAATAACATGCAAATATTGTACAATCCAGATGTGGAAAGCTCTTAGAGACTTACCCAGAAAGACTCACAGCTTTAATTGCTGCCAAAAGATGATTCTAACATGTTTTCACTCAGGGTTGTATTTTATTTATTTCAATTAATGTGCCAATACATGTTTTCATTTTGTCATTATGGGGTATTGTGTGATGATGGGTGACTTTTTTATTCATTTAAATCATTTTGAATTCATGCTGTAACACAACAAAATGTGAAATAAGTCACGGGTAAGAATACTTTCTGAATGCACTGGACCCAGACACATGCAAATGCACATGCACACACACAAACACGGACGGACGCACGCAGGCACGCACGCACGCACGCACGCACGCACGCACGCACGCACGCACACACTCTCACACACACACACACACACACACACACACACACACACACACACACACACACACACACACACACACACACACACACACACACACACATACACACACACACACACACAAACACCATAACACCGGGGTGTAGAGAGGGTTATATCACTGGGGTGTAGTGAGGGTTAAAACACTGGGATGTAGTGAGGGTTAAAACACTGGGGTGTAGTGAGAGTTAAAACACTGGGGTGTAGTGAGGGTTAAAACACTGGGATGTAGTGAGGGTTAAAACACTGGGGTGTAGTGAGGGTTAAAACACTGGGGTGTAGTGAGGGTTAAAACACTGGGGTGTAGTGAGGGTTAAAACACTGGGATGTAGTGAGGGTTAAAACACTGGGGTGTAGTGAGGGTTAAAACACTGGGGTGTAGCTAGCTTTAAAACACGGGGGTATAGTGAGGGTTAAAACACTGGGGTGTGGTGAGGGGTAAAACACTTGGGTGTAGTGAGGGTTAAACACTGGGGTGTAGTGAGGGTTAAAACACTGGGGTGTAGTGAGGGTTAAAACACTGGGGTGTAGTGAGGGTTAAAACACTGGGATGTAGTGAGGGTTAAAACACTGGGATGTAGTGAGCATTTAAACACTGGGGTGTAGTGAGGGTTAAAACACTGGGGTGTAGCTAGCTTTAAAACACGGGGGTATAGTGAGGGTTAAAACACTGGGGTGTGGTGAGGGGTAAAACACTTGGGTGTAGTGAGGGTTAAACACTGGGATGTAGTGAGGGTTAAAACACGGGGGTGTAGCGAGGGTTAAAACACTGGGGTGTAGTGAGGGTTAAAACACTGGGGTGTAGTGGGGGTTAAAACACTGCGGTGTAGTGAGGGTTAAAACACTGCGGTGTAGCTCGCTTTAAAACACTGGGGTATAGTGAGGGTTAAAACACTGGGGTGTAGTGAGGGTTAAAACACTGGGATGTAGTGAGGGTTAAAACACTGGGGTGTAGTGAGGGTTAAAACACGGGGGTGTAGTGAGGGTTAAAACACTGGGGTGTAGTGGGGGTTAAAACACTGCGGTGTAGTGAGGGTTAAAACACTGCGGTGTAGCTCGCTTTAAAACACTGGGGTATAGTGAGGGTTAAAACACTGGGGTGTAGTGAGGGTTAAAACACTGGGGTGTAGTGAGGGTTAAAACACTGCGGTGTAGTGAGGGTTAAAACACTGCAGTATAGTGAGGGTTAAAACACTGGGGTGTAGTGAGGGTTAAAACACTGGGGTGTAGTGAGGGTTAAAACACTGCAGTATAGTGAGGGTTAAAACACTGGGGTATAGTAAGTTTTAAAACACTGGGTTATAGTGAGGGTTAAAACACTGGGGTGTAGTGAGGGTTAAAACACTGGGGTGTAGTGAGGGTTAAAACACTGCGGTGTAGTGAGGGTTAAAACACTGCAGTATAGTGAGGGATAAAACACTGAGGTGTAGTGAGGGTTAAAACACTGCGGTGTAGTGAGGGTTAAAACACTGCGGTGTAGTGAGGGTTGAAACACTGCGGTGTAGTGAGGGTTAAAACACTGCGGTGTAGTGAGGGTTAAAACACTGGGGTATAGTGAGGGTTAAAACACTGGGGTATAGTGAGGGTTAAAACACTGGGGTATAGTGAGGGTTGAAACACTGGGTTATAGTGAGGGATAAAACACTGGGGTGTAGTGAGGGTTAAAACACTGCGGTGTAGTGAGGGTTAAAACACTGGGTTATAGTGAGGGTTGAAACACTGCGGTGTAGTGAGGGTTAAAACACGGCGGTGTAGTGAGGGTTAAAACACTGGGGTATAGTGAGGGTTAAAACACTGGGGTATAGTGAGGGTTAAAACACTGGGGTATAGTGAGGGTTAAAACACTGGGGTATAGTGAGGGTTGAAACACTGGGTTATAGTGAGGGATAAAACACTGGGGTGTAGTGAGGGTTAAAACACTGCGGTGTAGTGAGGGTTAAAACACTGGGTTATAGTGAGGGTTAAAACACTGCGGTGTAGTGAGGGTTAAAACACTGCGGTGTAGTGAGGGTTGAAACACTGCGGTGTAGTGAGGGTTAAAACACTGCGGTGTAGTGAGGGTTAAAACACTGCAGTATAGTGAGGGTTAAAACACTGGGGTATAGTGAGGGTTAAAACACTGGGGTATAGTGAGGGTTAAAACACTGGGGTATAGTGAGGGTTAAAACACTGGGGTGTAGTGAGGGTTAAAACACTGCGGTGTAGTGAGGGTTAAAACACTGCGGTGTAGTGAGGGTTAAAACACTGGGGTGTAGCTAGCTTCAAAACACTGGGGTATAGTGAGGGTTAAAACACTGGGGTGTAGCTAGCTTTAAAACACTGGGGTATAGTGAGGGTTAAAACACTGGGGTATAGTGAGGGTTAAAACACTGGGGTGTAGTGAGGGTTAAAACACTGCGGTGTAGTGAGGGTTAAAACACTGCGGTGTAGTGAGGGTTAAAACACTGGGGTGTAGCTAGCTTCAAAACACTGGGGTATAGTGAGGGTTAAAACACTGGGGTGTAGCTAGCTTTAAAACACTGGGGTATAGTGAGGGTTAAAACACTGGGGTATAGTGAGGGTTAAAACACTGGGGTGTAGCACCACCTAATGGTCAGAGGGAGAATCTATCCCATTAGCCTGGAACATTGATCATCTTGCAAGACAAGGAATGAGTGAATATGTGACACAGTATCCAGTGACAATCCCCGTGTAGAGCGTTACTTACTACCAGTGCCACATACCCACAGAGACTATGTGGAAACAGTAGTGCAGGAAGGGAGCAGGAGTTTGAGACACACAGTAAAAAGCATCAGGAGTGAACACACACACCAGTGGAGGCTTCTCAGGGGAGGACGGCTCATAATAATGTCTGGAATGGAGCAAATGGAATGACATCAAACACATGCAAACCATATGTTCGATGTTGTCGATACCTTTCCACTTATTCTGCTTCAGCCATTAACAACTTGAGACACCAGGCGGCACTTCACACAGTCCCACACACATGCACACAACCATGTGCACACACACACACACACACACACACACACCCACACACACACACACACACACACACACACACACACACACACACACACACACACACACACATCCACACACACACACACACACACATCCACACACACACACACACACACACACACACACACACACACACACACACACACACACACACACACACACACACACACACACACACACACACACACACACAAAGAAACACACACACACACAAATAAACACACACAAACAAACATAAGTTCCCTTTCTCTCAAACGATCAAGTCCCTAGCTCAAGGACTAGTATACTGACCACACAGTCAATACTGTACACGGTCGTTCCCTCTACTCATTTATAAAATGATATACACTACATTACCAAAAGTATGTGGACACCTGATCGTTGAACATCTCATTCCAAAATCATGGCCATTAATATGGAGTTGGTCACTTTGCTGCTATAACAGCCTCCACTCTTCTGGGATAGCGTTCCCATAGTTGTTGGAACAATGCTGCGGGGACTTGCTTCCATTCAGCCAGAAGAACATCGGTGAGGCCTGGCTCGCAGTACGAGTTCCAATTCATCCCAAAGCTGTTCGATGGGGTTGAGATCAAGGCTCTGTGCAGGCCAGTCAAGTTCTTCAACACCAATCTCGACAAACCATTTCTGTATGGAACTTACTTTGTGCACAGGGGCAATGTCATGCTGAAACAGGAAAGGGCCTTCCCCAATCTGTTGCCACAAAGTTGGAAACACAGAATGGTCTGGAATGTCATAGTATGCTGAAGCATTAAGATTTCCCTTCACTGGAACTAAGGGGCCTAGCCCGATCTACCCCACTAGCCCGGACATTGATCACATTCGGGCAGGTAGCGGTCTCCTGGCATCCGCCAAACCTAGATTCGTCCGTCGGACTGCCAGATGGTGAAGCATGATTCATCACTCCAGAGAACGTGATTCCACTGCTCCAGAGTCCAATGGCTGAGAGCTTTACACCACTCCAGCCAACGCTTGCCATTACGCATGGTGATCTTCGGCTTAGGACGAACAGTTATTGTGCTGACATTGTTTCCAGAGGCAGTTTGAACTCGGTAGGGAGTGTTGTAACCGAGGACATATGATTTTTACGCTCTACACGCTTCAGCACTCGGCAGTCCCATTCTGTAAGCCTGTGTGGCCTACCACTTCGCGTCTAAGCCGTTGTTGCTCCTAGATGTTTCCACCTTACAATAACAGCACTTACACTTGACCGGGTCAGCTCTAGCAGGGCAGAAATTTGAGGAACTGACTTGTTGGAAAGGTGGCCTCCTATGACGGTGCCACGTTGAAGTCACTGAGCTCTTCAGTACGGCCATTCCACTGCCAATGTTTGTCTATGGAGATTGCATGGCTGTGTGCTCAATTTTATACACCTGTCAAATCAAATCAGCAACGGGTGTGGCTGAAATAGCCAAATCCACTCATTTGAAGGAGTGTCCACATACTTTTGTATATTTAGTGTGTCTTTTGGTATAAAAAAGTTTTGGGATGCATTTTGATATGGTGTAATCAGCTCTATTTCAAGTAATGTATTATTGGATGTGCATGTGTGCATGTGTGTGTGTGTGTATCTTTCTGTGTGTGTGTGTGTGTCTCTCTCTTTCTGTGTGTGTGTCTCTCTGTGTGTGTGTCTCTCTCTTTCTGTGTGTGTGTGTGTGTGTCTCTCTCTCTTTCTGTGTGTGTGTGTGTCTTTTTCCTTCTGTGTGTGTGTGTGTGTGTGTCTCTCTCTCTCTTTCTGTGTGTGTGTGTCTCTCTCTCTCTCTTTCTGTGTTTGTGTGTGTCTCTCTCTTTCTGTGTGTGTGTGTGTGTGTGTAAGTCTCTCTCTTTCCGTGTGTGTGTGTTTGTCAATTGAATCAGGGGACGCACATGGAGAATGACATGAATAACATGATGAATTGTTTACAGTGAAAGCCGAGGGACTACATTATTCAACAACGATTCAAATACTACACTATGTGTGTGCATGTGTATATCTGTGTGTGTGTGTGTGTGTGACCATTTGTGATCTAATGTAGCTGTGTGTGACTGAAAGGATGCATGTAGAGCAACTGTCCCTTGTTGCTATGTGAACACGTTTCTAGTGAATTACATTGACCTACACATTAATAATTCACTGCCTTCCATTAACGTCACATATGGAGAGATCATGTAGCACTGATGAGTAAGGAATATGGTGTGTGTGTGTGTGTGTGTGTGTGTGTGTGCGTGCGTGCGTGCGTGCGTGCGTGCGTGCGTGCGTGCGTGCGTGCGTGCGTGCGTGTGTGTGTGTGTGTGTGTGTGTGTGTGTGTGTGTGTGCACGTTCATACATACGTGCGCGTGTGAGCTGCTGTTCAAATCATGAATGCATATTCCGTGCTCGCAGGCAGTGGAAATATGTTGGTGTGTGTGTTTTTTGGAACCTGTCGGGACCCCTCCCGTCGGTGTGTGTACATCCACACGGTGTGATTAGAGAGGTAAATAGATGAATAAACCATATAAAGCGTGGAGTCTCTCCCTCCATCCCCGACGCATCACAGGAAACAGTCAATGGAAACACTGTGCCGCGCCAGTCGCCCCTAACATCCCCGCGCCAGTCGCCCCTAACATCCCCCATGGTCACCATCCACATTGATTAGCGTTCCTTCTCATCCACCCGCTTCACGCCTGCCCGCCCGCCTTACCCAATTCACCGTAACCCCCCGAAGCCACGGCGGGAAGAAAATCACATCTGAGAGAAGGGCTGGAAAAAATGAAATAAAAATTGAAATAATGAAATAATTAACAAAACGCAACACAGCAACCAATCTCTCATCAAAGGATCAGCTGAGGGGACTCATATTGGCGCTGGATGGAAAATAAGCCACTTAGCCAAACAAATCACATTCTAACATTTGCATAAGAACAAGATTAGCATATGCACTGACAGGGAAATGTTGTAGCATTTTCCTCTGTATTCTCTCTCAAGAAGAGCATCAGCAAAAACTGTGTGCCGTAAATACTTCACACACACGCACACGCACACAGAGACATACACACAAACACACACGCACACAGAGACATACACACATACACACACACACACACGCACACGCACACAGAGACATACACACATACAAAGATATACACACACACACAGACACACAGACACACAGACACAGACACACACACACACACACACACACACACACACACACACACACACACACACACACACACACACACACACACACACACACACACACACACACACACACACACACACACACACACACAGAGAGACATACACACATACAAAGATATACACACACACACACACACACACACACACACACACACACACACACACACACACACACACACACACACACACACACACACAGACACAGAGACATACACACATACAAAGATATACACACACACACAGACACACACACACACACACACACACACACACACACACACACACACACACACACACACACACACACACACACACACACACACACACACACACACACACACACACACACACACACACACACACACACACCAAACACAACACACACATCCCATGAACTGAAGAATAGAATTAGTGTACAGACAGTCAATGCCAGGTTCCACAGTGGGGGAACTAGCTATAGTAGGGTGAATATGTGTACCAGCTGTGCAGTCTCATGCAGTCTCAGTGAAGTTTACAGCTGTGATCATACAGTGGTTATGAAATGTTTATGTGTTCGGTACTGTACAGTACCTGTGGTCTTTGCAGCGTGTGCAAGTGTGTGTGTGCAAGTGTGTATGTTCATGTCATGCCTACCTGAGCTCAGTGCTGGGTCACCGGGGCAGGTGGCGGTATTGTTACACATACGTGTCTCTCTCAGGGCGCCGCTACACAGGGTGCCGTAGGGAGAGGACACACAAGAGCGCGTCCTCACCTGCCAACCCTGACCACATGTTAACGAACACACACTCCACTGAGACCACTCCTCCGCCGCAGGGTCACCTGGAGAGAGAGAGAGAGCGAGAGAGAGAGATAGAAAGAGAGGGGGATTATTAAAGATGGAAGAGTTGAAAGATGAAGTGGTGAGAGTGAGACAAGGGGTGGAATAAAGACGGGAGGGGAAGAGAAGGAGAGAGAAGTGTCTTTTCATGTCTATAAATCTAACTTCAATGATGTGACTTGAGGAGGTAGAGAAAGAAAGGGATGAATAAGGTATATTTGGTCTACTCAATCCCTATTACTTCACAGTACTATTCATCATCTTTATAGGCATGGAACCTGTGGTCTGGTATTCATTAGCCTTTAGGTAATATTCATGAGGATTTAGGTAATATTCATGAGCATTAATATAATATGGCTTGTGTCCCAAATGACACCAACTTCCCTTTATAGTGCTACTTTCGGGCCCATGGGGGGGGGGGGGGGGGGGGGGGGTGTTTTGAAGGGGTTGCATGTCAAATGTAAGAGGCTAAATGAAAGGGACAGCAGTGAAAATGGGTACAATCTTCACTGACGAGTGCCCTTGATGTAGAAGGGAGGAGAGGAGGGAGAGGAGGAGAGGGGGAGAGGAAGGAGGAGGGAGAGGGGAGAGGGGGATAGGAGGAGGAGAGGAGAGGAGGAGAAGGAAGAGGAGGGAGAGGAGGAGAGGAGGAGCGGAGGAGAAGATGAGAAGAGGAGAGGGGGAGAGGGAAGAGGAGGGAGAGAGAAGAGGAGGAGAGGGGGAGAGGGAAGAGGAGGGAGAGAGAAGAGGTGGAGAGGAGGAGAGGGAAGAGGAGGGAGAGGAAAGAGGAGGAGAGGGAAGAGGAGGGAGAGGGAAGAGGGGGGAGAGGGAAGAGGAGGAGAGGGAAGAGGAGGGAGAGGAGGAGAGAAGGAGAGAAGGAGAGGAGGAGAGGAGGAGAAGAGGAGAGGAGGAAAGGAGGAGAAGGAAGAGGAGGGAGATGAGTAGAGGGGGAGAGGGAAGAGGAGGGAGAGGAGGAGAGAAGGAAAGGAGGAGAAGAGGAGAGGAGGAGAGTGGGAGAGGGAAGAGGAGGGAGAGGAGGAGAGGAGGAGAAGAGGAGAGGAGGAGAGGGGGAGATGGAAGAGGAGGGAGAGAGAGAAGGAGGAGAGGAGGAGAGGGAAGAGGAGGGAGAGGAGGAGAGAAGGAGAGGGGGAAAATAAGAGAAAATGGAGGGGTGATATGGGAAAAATGTATGTATTCATGACCCTTGGCCCCTCTTTCTTCTCCTGCTTTTATCTTTTATAAGATGACTCGCTCTGCCCATCTCACTCTCAACCCTCTCTCACCCCAAACCTCTCACTCTCCTCTCTCCTCTCTCACTCTCATCTTTCCTCTTACACTCTTACTCCTAAATCATTCTCTCTACCGCTCTCCTTCCACCGAGGAAGGTGCACAAGGACACCAGCAGTAGGGAATTTCACAAGCATCACCACAGGAGCAATTATGCATTTTTGGGACTGGTATTATCCCTCTCACTCTCTCTCTCTCTCTCGCTCTCCCTCTCTCTCTCATTCCTACCTCTCTTTCTCCCCTTTATTCCCCTGTTTACATAAATCAAGTCCTTGGAGGGGGGCATCATCAAACAGCGCACGGTTAAATCAAATTAATTGCACGTCCGTTAATCGCATTACATCTTAATTTACATGTGGTGAGTCAGGACTTAAGCTCATCACAGGAGCCCCAGGGATGAGAGGGGGGGAGGGGATGAGGAGAAGGAGAGGAGGAGAGGAGGAGACAGGGATGAGAACAGAAGAGGCAGTGCCAAGGGTTCCCCCAGTGGGGTATCCTTATGGCAGAGGTGGGGGCCAAGGGGGCCGTGGCTGTGTGTTTGTGTTTGTGTGTGCGTGTGCGTGGCCTCGTGTTTTTTTTTATTTCTGTAAAAAATATATATATTCTTGTACCATATTTTATACAATTATATAACAGATTAGTCCTAACTTCTTTTTCCATTACATCACATGTATACTTCCAGCCGTAGTCTCACACACTATCTCTCTCTCTCTCTCTCTCTCTCTCTCTCACACACACACACACACACACACACACACACACACACACACACACACAAACACATCACGACTCACCTGTCTGTGCCTGAAACACACCTGGCTGGTCTGCTGATCTGGGTTTCTGTGTCTTCACCTTCAGGTCATCATCGTCTGAGTAGGGATCTGGATAGAGAGAGAGAACAGAACATATACATATAAGTAACTGTAGTATGGCACAGTGATGGAAACCGCTATTTGAAGTTGTCTAGCATTTCTCAGAAAAAATTTATGCGATAAACAAAGCTAGGAATAATGGACACATGAACATCTAATGTAGCCCATTAAGTAATGGGCTACATTAGAAACAAAGAACAAAAACTCAGACAAGAAAACACTGAAGTTCTCTCTGAATTGCCACACGCACACGCACACGCACGCACGCACGCACGCACGCACGCACGCACGCACGCACGCACGCACGCACGCACGCACGCACACACACACACACACACACACACACAGATACACACACACACACACACACACACACACACACACACACACACACACACACACACACACACACACACACACACACACACACACACACACACACACACACTGTCTCTCCTGAGAAAGCTGCTGCTTCAGGATAACCAGCAATAGTAAAACACATCCCCAAATGTCAGAAAACCATATTACATTTCTATTTCAGTTCAGTTCCCAAGCTTACATGGTTTATTAAGGAGGTCTTATAGCACATATCCAGAAAGAGACACACACACACACACACCTGTGAACACATACACAAAGGAACACACGAACGGAGGAACACAGGCACACAGGCCTACTTTGCGCCAGAAATGTTCCTGAGATGATCAATTTGAATCGTAGTATCTATATGACAGTAAAAGGTAGCGGAACTATCATTAATCAGGAATAGCCTACATTATTTAAGGGGAACTATCACTAATCAGGAATAGCCTACATTATTTAAGGGAACTATCATTAATCAGGGATAGCCTACATTATTTAAGGGGAACTATCATTAATCAGGGATACCCTACATTATTTAAGCGGAACTATCATCAATCAGGGATAGCCTACATTATTTAAGGGGAACTATCATTAATCAGGGATAGCCTACATTATTTAAGGGGAACTATCATTAATCAGGGATAGCCTACATTATTTAAGGGGAACTATCTTTAATCAGGGATAGCCTACATTATTTAAGGGGAACTATCATCAATCAGGAATAGCCTACATTATTTAAGGGGAACTATCATTAATCAGGGATAGCCTACATTATTTAAGGGGAACTATCATCAATCAGGAATAGCCTACATTATTTAAGGGGAACTATCATCAATCAGGAATAGTCTACATTCTTTAAATGGAACTATCGCCAATCAGGAATAGCCTACATTCTTTAAATGGCATTATCATCAATTAAAACAAACATGACAAAATATGAAGGTATAGGTGTGATGATGTGCCTGTGAGCTATATTCAAATGATGGACATTTCCCTCCATTTCTCCCTACACAAACCGACAAATTCTTGCTTACTATCCTATGCTTTCACTAGTCCTCAAATATTGTACATGTAAGGGAACAAACACCAGAGTCTGGTAATCATACTATTAATTTAGAAATGTTTACTAATTGTCTTTCTTTGGTTTGGTATTGCTAACCTGTCAACTTCCTTCCCACCGCCATGAGCTAACTCCTACTACCAGATGACCACGCACCGGTGAAGTTCGCAGCTTTCGCCACGGTCCTTGCAATCAGGAATCTTTGGGATGTCCCAACTCTGACTTTACCCAATTGAAGTTGATTTGTAAAATGGTTAAGGTAAGGGTTAAGGTTAAGGTTAGGGTAGGAGTTAACCTCTATAGGATCGGTCCCCCCCCCTGCAGGACGGTTGAGCTAACGTACTCTAATGTGATTAGCATGTGGTTGTCATTTCTCAGGACATAGACATATCTGATATGTGCAGAAAGCTTAAATTATTGTTAGTCTAACTGCACTGTCCAATTTACAGTAGCTATTACAGTGAAATAATACCATGCTATTGTTTGAGGAGAGAGCACAGTTATGAACTTGAAAATGTATTAATAAACCAATTAGGCACATTTGGGCAGACTTGATACAACATTTTGAAAAGAAATGTAATGGTTCATTAGTCTAAGAATTTGCACATACACCGCTGCTAACTAGTGGCCAACATCTAAATTGCGCCTAAAATTGAATAATACATTGTGGCCTTTCTCTTGCATTTCAAAGATGATGAACTCAGATTTTTTTCTTTGTATTGTATTTTACCAGATCTAATGTGTTATATTCTCCTACATTAATTTTCACAAACTTCAGTGTTTTTCCACAAACTTTCCACAAACTTCAGTGTTTCCTTTCAAATGTTATCAAAAATATGCATATCCTTGCTTCAGGTCCTGAGCTACGTTTTTTTGAAAAAAACGGCGCGATCTTTTTAAGAATTGAACCTACCTGGTTAAAGGTGTTAATGTTTAATGACAGATAAGTGTAGGTCTTTAGGATGCCCATGCTCCTCAATCTGCACAGCAGGAAATGCAAACCTGTAGTGTATTCAAGGATTAAAAAAGCTTGTAATTTCCACTTAAAAATGTCAGACTTTATTTGCCCTAACAAAAAATGTATCAACCCCTACAAAAATGTCCATTAATTATAATCCACACAATCATTCACATCTCTTGTTGATGCAGGATTATTTTCCTGCTGTAAAGAGCTCTGCCAGTTATCTTCAGCTGTGTGACTTGAATATATTGTCAGTGTCAATTATAGGGTCTTTTGCCTTTTGTCCTTGAGTCAAGTAATATTGATATTGACCATTCCGGTTTATTTTATCTACGTATTTTTGGCTGCTATTTTTCATAATGTTTTATAATGTGTACATTTTTAAATAACCTCTGGATTGAGTTCTCATCATCACCTGCACTGTCAATAAATACCAACTATTTTTGCACCTGAACCTCAACTGTTGCTGTTAGTTGCACACTAACTAACTTGGCTGCTCAATCCTCTATCTTAACAGTAGGACAACATTAATCACATTAAAGGTGCTTAACTAAAATTATTATTGTGTAGACAAATCAAAAGGGAGCTTGGAATCAAAAACAGATCATATAAACAGGGAAAAAGTATAATATTGTAGGTTGGTTCTGGTTCTTACTTTAACCAAACGTGTCAAAACAGTAGCTACAGTACAGAGAACAGTGCACTGACATGTAGTTGACAATTGGCACATGGAAGTGACAGTGAGTGGATTGTTAGTTAGAGCATCCATCTCCAGATATTCAGGGAGGTGGGGTGAGCTCTAGGGAACACCCCATGTGTGGCTGTCAAATGGGTGTGATTAGGGAGGATTTCCCCTGGGCTGCACACTCACTCACTCACTCACTCACTCACTCACTCATTCACTCACCCACTCACTCACTCACTCACTCACTCACTCACTCACTCACTCACTCACTCACTCACTCACTCACTCACTCACTCACTCACTCACTCACTCACTCACTCACTCAATCACTCACAAACACACGCACACACGTACACACGTACACACACACACACACGCGTCCCCTGGGGACTGTGTTAATACGGTTATGATAGCTCAAACGCCTGTCGCCACCAACCCTCTAATTTAGGCTGTCACGGAAAAGACAAAAACAGTGTCAGGAAAATGTTGCTCTTTCTTCTCTCTCTCTTCCTCCCTGTCGCTCATCGGGGACCACGTTGGAAACAAGTGGAATCTCTTTAACATGTTATCCTCTGGGTTGTAATTAGCACATCTTTTCTTCCAATAAATACATTAATCAATCAAACCTCCTACAATGATGCGTGCCTCCTATTCACAGTCTTGTTAGTAAGTACTGTTGAGCTGAGAGATATGCAGGTATGGTGGTGTTGCAGTGTGTGTTTGTGTTCATTCTACCCTTTCATCTTCCTTTCAGACAGAGGGTCAGTGGAGCAGGACAGAGGGGTCATCTCAGGAGACACACACACACAATCACACGTCTCCCTGGGGATTGTGCTAATAGGGTTATGATAATTCAAACGCCAGTCGCCACCAACCAGCTAATTTCGGCTGTCACGGAAAACACAATAACAGTGTCAGGAAAACCAATATTATTTCTCTCTCTCTCTCTCTCTCTCTCTCTCTCTCTCTCTCTCTCTCTCTCTCTCTCTCTCTCTCTCTCTCTCTCTCTCTCTCTCTCTCTCTCTCTCTCTCTCTCCATCTGTCTCTCTGTCTCTCTCTCTCTCTCTCTCCCTCTGTCTCTCTGTCTCTCTCTCACAGTTCAATTCCTAGGGCTTTAATGGCATGGGGAAAATGCACTGAGTATGTCACTGAATGCTTAATAAACAAAAGTAAGATTATTTTTCAAACATAATCAACAAAAACTATAAGACATTAACAGTAAACATTGCACTCCAAAAGGTTAAAGAAAGAGACATTTCAAGTGTTATATTATCAGCTATGTAAACCGATGGTATTTACAATGTAGTTTGTTCTCCACTGGTTGTTCATTTTTGTGGCAACAGGTCAAACATCTTGCTGCTGTGGTGGTGTAACGGATGTGAAATGGCTAGCTAGTTAGCGGTGGTGCGCGCTAATAGCGTTTCAATCGGTTACGTCACTCGCTTTGAGACCTTGAAGTAGTGGTTCCCCTTTGCCCTGCAAGGGCCGCGGCTTTTGTGGAGCGATGGGTAACGATGCTTCGTGGGTGACTGTTGTTGATGTGTTTGACTTGTTTTAAAATTCTACATGGGTCAGTGCGATCTGTGGGAAATATGGGTCTCTAATGTGGTCTTACATTTTGTAGGATGTTAAGAAGTGCAGATCAGTTTCCACCTCATTTTGTGGACAGTGGGCACATATCCTGTCTTCTCTTGAGAACCAGGTCTCCCTATGGAAAACTTTCTCAATACCATGGCTATGCTTGCTGAGTCTGTACATAGTCATTAATTGTGGGTCAGTCACAGTAGTCAGGTATTCTGCCACGGTGTACTCTTTGTTTAGGGACAGATATCACTCCAATTTGCTTTTGGTTGATTCTTTCCAGTGTGTCAACTAGTTATCTTTCTGCTTTCTTATAATTTGGTTGGGTCTAATTGTGTTGCTGTCCTCGGGTCTGTATGTGTTTGTGAAAAGAGCCCCAAAACCATCTGGCTGAGGGGACTCTTCTCTAGGTTCATCTCTCTGTAGGTGAGAGCTTTGTGGGAGAATGTGTGGGCATCGCTTGCTTTTAGGTGGTTATAAAATTTAACAGCTCTTTTCTTTTCCTAACAACTAGCAGGTATAGTCCAGGTATAGTAATTCTGCTCTGCATGCAATGTTTGCGTTGTACACAGAGTATATTTTTGCAGGATTCTGAATGCAGCGTTTCAATCTTGTGTTTGTCCAATTTAATAAATTCTTGGTTGGTGAGTGGACCCCAGACCTCACAACCATAGATTGCAAGGGGTTCTTTAATAACTAAATGTAATTATTTTTAGCCAGATCTGGAACACTATTATTTTAGTGTTTTGGGTTTCCATCCAACTTTTTTAATGCGCGTTAAGTACGTCGGATAAAACATGTTACGACAGGCAGCATGGAAACAGACAATTTGTTGGTAAAGTTTCCAAATGTCGACATAACAAAATGTGCTAGACAAGGTGGGGTCTTTTTGTGTCCGTAAAACTAATTATGCGATAAATGTCTGTGCATAAACGCTTTTATGCCCATATATTGATATAATAACGTCATAGAAAAGTTAACTTGGAGTCACGCAATGTCATGTTGTGTCCCTCCCACTACGACTTGTCGGTAAAGCATGCAGTTTATTCGGCTACAGATGAAATAAGTTATGATGAACTTCATTGGATGGTGAAATTGCAAGGTCATGAGATTGATGTCCCTTTCCCAAAAAATATTGAGGGTCTTATTCTGGTGACATGATGATCAATGTTTGACTGCTGTTTGACAAATACAAATATTCTCTAACGTATTTATAATAATCTCATTATGCAAACCAGCCTACACTCATAGAAAAAAAGGTGCTATCTAGAACCTAAAAGGGTTATTCAACTGTCCCCATAGGAGAACCCTTTTTCAAGAACCATTTTTAGTTCCAGGTAGATCCCTTTTGGTTTCAGATAGAACATCCCTTTTGAGTTCTATGTTAACTCAGCAAAAAAACAAACGTCCCCTTTTCAGGACCCTGTCTTTCAAAGATAATTCATAAAAATCCAAATAACTTCACAGATCTTCATTGTGAAGGGTTTAAACATTGCTTCCCATGCTTGTTCAATGAACCATAATCAATTCATGAACATGCACCTGTGGAATGGTCGTTAAGACATTTTTTTACTTTTTATTTCACCTTTATTTAACCAGGAAGGCCAGTTGAGAACAAGTTCTCATTTACAACTGCGACCTGGCCAAGATAAAACAAAGCAGTAAGACACAAACAACACCAAGTTACACATGGGATTAACAAATATACAGTCAATAACACAATATAAAAATCTATATACAGTGTGTGCGAATGTAGTAAGATTAGGAAGGTAAGGCAAAAAATAGGCCAGAGTGGCGAAATAATTACAATTTAGCAATTAAACACTGGAGTGATAGATGTGCAGAAGATGAATATGCAAGTATAGATATTGGGGTGCAAAGGAGCAAAACACTAAATAACAATATGGGGATGAGGTAGTTGGGTGGGCTATTTACAGATGGGCTGTGTACAGGTGCAATGATCGGTAAGCTGCTCTGACAGCTGATGCTTAAAGTTAGTGAAGGAGATATGAGTCTCCAGCTTCAGTGATTTTTGCAATTCATTCCAGTCATTGGCAGCAGAGAACTGGAAGGAAAGGCGGCCAAAGGGGGAGTTGGCTTTGGGGATGACCAGTGAAATATACCTGCTGGAGTGCATGCTATGGTGGGTGCTGCCTTGGTGACCAGTGAGCTGAGATAAGGCGGGGCTTTACCGAGCAAAGACTTATAGATGACCTGGAGCCAGTGGGTTTGGCGACAAATATGAAGCGAGGGCCAGCCAACAAGAGCATACCGGTCGCAGTGGTGGGTAGTATATGGGAATTTGGTGACAAAACGGATGGCACTGTGATAGACTACATCCAATTTGATGAGTAGAGTGTTGGAGGCTATTTTGTAAATGACCTTGCCAAAGTCAAGGATCGGTAGGATAGTCAGTTTTACGAGGTTATGTTTGACAGCATGAGGGAAGGATGCTTTGTTGCAATATAGGAAGCCGATTCTAGATAAAATTTTGGATTGGAGATGCTTAATGTGAGTCTGGAAGGAGAGTTTACAGTCTAACCAGACACCTAGCTATTTGTAGTTGTCCACACATTCTAAGTCAGAACCGTCCAGAGTAGTGATGCTAGGTGGGCGGGCGGGTGAAGGCAGCAATCAGTTGAAGAGCATGCATTTAGTTTTACTTGCATTTAAGAGCAGTTGGAGGCCACAGAACGAGTGTTGTATGGCATTGAAGCTCGTCTGGAGGTTTGTTAACACAGTGTCCAAAGAAGGGCAAGAAGTATACAAAATGGTGTCGTCTGCTTAGAGGTGGATCAGAGAATCACCAGCAGCAAGAGCGACATCATTGATGTTACAGAGAAAAGAGTCGGCCTGAGAATTGAACCCTGTGGCACCCCCATAGAGACTGCCAGAGGTCCGGACAACAGGCCCTCCGATTTGACACACTGAACTCTATCTGAGAAGTAGTTGGTGAACCAGGCGAGGCAGTCATTTGAGAAACCAAGGCTGTTGAGTCTGCCGATAAGAATGCGGTGATTGACAGTCGAAAGCCTTGGCCAGTTCGATGAAGACAGCTGCACAGTATTGTCTTTTATCGATGGCGGTTATGAAATTGTTTAGGACGTTGAGCGTGGCTGAGGTGCACCCATGACCAGCTCGGAACCCAGATTGCATAGCGGAGAAGGTCCGGTGAGATTCGAAATGGTCGGTGATCTGTTTGTTAACTTGGCTTTCAAAGACTTTAGAAAGGCAGGGTAGGATAGATATAGGTCTGTAACAGTTCGGGTCTAGAGTGTCTCCCCCTTTGAAGAGGGGGATGACCGCGGCATCTTTCCAATCTTTAGGGATCTCAGACAATACAAAAGAGAGGTTGAACAGGCTAGTAATAGGGGTTGTAACAATTGCGGGGGATATTTTTAGAAAGAGAGAGTCCAGATTGTCTAGCCCAGCTGATTTGTAGGGGTCCAGATTTTGCATCTCTTTCAGAACATAAGCTATCTGGATTTGGGTGAAGGAGAAATGGGGGAGGCTTGGCCAAGTTGCTGTGGGGGGTGCAGAGCTGTTGACCGGGGTAGGGGTAGCCAGGTGGAAAGCATGGCCAGCAGTAGAAAAATGCTTATTGAAATTCTCGATTATCGTAGATTTATCGGTGGTGACAGTGTTTCCTAGCCTCAGTGCCGTGGGCAGCTGTGAGGAGGTGCTCTTTTTCTCCATGGACTTTACAGTGTCACATAACTTTTTGGAGTTTGTGCTACAGGATGCAAATTTCGGTTTGAAAAAGCTAGCCTTTGCTTTCCTAACTGCCTGTGCATATTGGTTCCTAACCTCCCTGATCAGTTGCATATCGCGGGGGCTATTCGATGCTAATGCAGAACGCCACCGGATGTTTTTGTGCTGGTCAAGGTCAGTCAAGTCTGGAGTGAACCAAGGACTATATCTGTTCTTAGTTCCATTTTTTTTGAATGGGGCATGCTTATTTAAGATGGTGAGGAAAGCACTTTTAAAGAAGAACCAGGCATCCTCTACTGACGGAATGAGGTCAATATCCTTCCAGGATACCTGGGCCAGGTCGATTAGAAAGGCCTGCTCACTGAAGTGTTTTAGGGAGCGTTTGACAGTGATGAGGGGTGGTCGTGATCGCTGAGATCCTGGTTGAAGACAGCAGAGGTGTATTTAGAGGGCAGGTTGGTCAGGATGATATCTATGAGGGTGCCCGTGTTTACGGATTTAGGGTTGTACCTGGTAGGTTCCTTGATAATTTGTGTGAGATTGAGTGCATCTAGCTTAGATTGTAGGATGGGTGTTAAGCATATCACAGTTTAGGTCATCTAACAGTACAAACTCTGAAAATAAATGGGGGGCAATTAATTCACATATTGCTGAGGGGGGTATATAACAAGTGGCAAAATTCAGAGACTTATTTCTGGAAAGGTGGATTTTTAAAAGTAGAAGCTTGAACTGTTTTGGCACAGACCTGGATGGCATGACAGAACTCTGCAGGCTATCTCTGCAGTAGATTGCAACTCCACCCCCTTTGGCAGTTCTATCTTGGCAGAAAATGTTGTAGTTGGAGATGGAAATGTCAGAATATTTGGTGGCCTTCCTAAACCAGGATTCAGAAATGGCTAGGACATCAGGGTTGGCGGAGTGTGCTAAAGCAGTGAATAAAACAAACTTAGGGAGGAGGTTTCTGATGTTAACATGCATGAAACCAAGGCTTTTACGGTTACAGAAGTCAACAAATGATAGCACCGGGGGAATAGGAGTGGAACTGGGGGCTACAGGGCCTGGATTAACCTCTACATCACCAGAATGAGTTGCGATTTTGTCTCACCAGGGGTGATGGTCAGATTCGCGTTTATCGTCGAAGGAATGAGCGTTACACCGAGGCCTGTACTCTGGAGCGGGATCGATTTGGAGGTGGAGGGTGTCATGGTCTGGGGTGGTGTGTCACAGCATCATTGGATGCTGTCATTGCAGGCAATCTCAATGCTGTGCATTACAGGGAATACATCCTCCTCCCTCATGGGGTACCCTTCCTGCAGGCTCATCCTGACTTGACCCTCCATCATTACAATTCAGCCAGCCATACTGCTCATACGTGGTATGATTTCTTGCCCGACAGTAATGTTAGTGTTCTGCCATGGCCAGCGAAGAGCCTGGATCTCAATCCCATTGAGCACGTCTGGGACCTGTTGGATCGGAGGGTGAGGGCTAGGGCCATTCCTCACAGAAATGTCCGGGAACTTGCAGGTGCCTTGGTTGAAGAGTGGGGTAACATCTCACAGCAAGAACTGGCAAATCTGGTGCAGTCCATGAGGAGGAGATGCACTGCAGTACTTAATGCAGCTGGTGGCCACACCAGATACTGACTGTTACTTTGATTTTGACCCCCCATTTGTTCAGGGACACATTATTCCATTTCTGTTCGTTACATGTCTGTGGAACTTGTTCAGTTTGTCTCAGTTGTTGAATCTTATTATGTTCATACAAATATTTATACATGTCAAGTTTGCTGAAAATAAACGCAGTTGACAGTGAGAGGACGTTTCTTTTATTGCTGATTTTAGAACCATTTCCACAGAGGGCTCTACATGGAGCCCAAAAGCGTCTACCTGAACCAAAAATGGTTCTACCTGGAACTAAAAAAAGGTTTTCCTATGGGAACAGCTGAAGAACTCTTTTGGAACACTTTTTTTCTAAGAGTGTACATGCACAGCCTACCCTCACTGTACCTGTTGTTGGCTAGAGCGCATGTGCCAAGAACAGAGTAAGAACATTTTCTAATATACGCAGCAGTTTATGTGACAAAACTATCGGTAGAGTGGAAAATGCGATGGAAACACATTGAACTTTAGATTTTTATTCAGTACATGGAAATTTAAAGGGATATTTTACAAAAAATCGCTACTTTAAATTCAACATCTCCAGCACCATCAACATATGTGAAAATGCCGCGATTCTATGTTTGCTAAAAAATAAAAATAAAAATTGAGGAAGACAAATGTTTCCAAAGACATCATCAACCAATTTGTAGACAATGCCAACTAATAATGCCTACTAATAACAGAGGTTCACCTTCCAACAGGACAAAGACCCTAAGCACACAGCCAAGACATCGCACCACTGGCTTTGGGACAAGTCTCTGAATGTCACTAAGTGGCCCAGCCAGAGCCTGGACTTGAACCCAATCGAACATCTCTGGAGAGACCTGAAAATAGTTGTGCAGTGACGCTCCCCATCCCACCTGAGATAACTTGAGAGGATCTGTAACCAAATACAGGTGTGCCAAGGTTGTAGCGTCGTAGCCATAAAGACCCTAGGCTGTAATCACAACCAAAGGTGCTTCAACAAAGTACTGAGTAAAGGGTTTGAATACTTATGTAAATGTCATATTTTAATACATTTGCTAAAATGACTAAACACCTGTTTTGCTTTGTTATTATGGGGTATTGTGTATACAGTAGATTGTCGAGGGAAAAAACAATTGAATCCATTTTAGAATAAGGCTGTAATTTAACAAAATGTGGAGTCAAGGAGTTTGAATACTTTCCGAATGTAGTGTATATGTTGAAGAGTGTGGGGCTCAAGTTGCATCCTTGTCTGACCCCACGTCCTTGAGGAAATAAATGTGTGTTTATTGCCAAATTTATCTGCACACTTGTTGTTTGTGTACATTGATTTTATGTCATATGTTTTTTCCCCAACAGCGCGTTCCACCAATTTGTATAGCAGACCCTCATGCCAAATTGAGTCAAAAGCTTTTTTTCAACAAAGCATGAGAAGACTGCTTTTGTTTTGTTTTGTTTTTGTCAATAAGGGTGTGCAGGGTGTATACATGGTCTGCCATACGGTATTTTGGTAAGAAGCCAATTTGGCATTTGCTTGGGACATTGTTTTCACTGAGGAAATGTTGGAGTCTGCTGTTGATGATATTGCAGAGGATTTTTCTGAGATTGTGGTTGACCCAGATTCCACTAATTATTATGGTCAAATGTGTCTTCACTTTTGTGGATTGGGGTGACCAGACCTTACTTCCAAATATTGGGGAAGATATACCAGAGCTGAGGATAATGTTGAATAGTTTAATATAGCCAATTTGAATTTGTGGTATGTATATTTTATCATTTTGTTTAGTATATCATCAACACAACAAGCCTTTTAGTGTTGGAGAGTTTGTATTTTGTCCTGTAGCTCATTCAAGGTAATTGGAGAATCCAGTGGGTTCTGGTAGTCTTTAATAGCTGATTCTAAGTTTAGTAAATTATCATGTATATGTTTTTGTTCTTGGTTCTTTGTTATGTGGCCGAAATAGTTGGAAAAGTGGTTTATGTCACACCTTGATCTGTTTCACCTGTCTTGTGATTGTCTCCACCCCTTCCAGGTGTCACTTATTTCCCTGGTGTATATACCGTATATTCTCTGTGCCAGTTCGTCTTGTATGTTCAAGTCAACCAGCGTTTTTCCCGTACTCCTGCTTCTATTCTCTTTTGCTAGTCCTCCTGGTTTTTGACCCTTGCCTGTTTTCTGGACTCCGTACCCGCCTGCCTGACCATTCTGCCTGCCCTGACCT